>NC_050529.1:24896070-24973892 GCF_002922805.2 Oryzias melastigma
ACTATTCCTGAGCGGGATTCGAACCCATGACCTTCTGAATGTGAGTCAGCAGCCATAACATTTTAACCGGACAATCTGCAATGTGAAATCAGGAAGTCATTGTTGATGGTTTAAGGTGATCACCACAACACTGCTTTGAGAAGGGGAGGGGGGCATTGCAGAAGAAGCTGAAAGTTCCAGGGATTCTAGTGTTAAATATGACAAAAAAATACTAAAAGCCTCTGTTTTGTACAGAGTTAACTAGAGGCTACTAACTTACTAAAAGTATTATACAGTTTTACAAATTATATGAACTAAATTGACGTCTGGACACACATCAGGGAACATGGATTTATTGATTTAGTCTGTCAGAAAAAGAAAAGAAAGGCTGCGCATCACAGGAGCCTAAATAAATTATGTTTCTGAGATGGGGAAATATGTTATTGAGAGACAGAAAAACCCAGTAGTTGTTGCAGTTGTGGTCATAGTATTTTAAACTTGATTTAAATATAAAATATAATTTCTAAAAAATAAAAAAAGTTACTCAGCATTTATTATGACAACAATAATAGAAATGAAGTAAATATCTGGATGGATGTGTTTTATATTTTTAAACAAATGTAAAAAATGAGCCCTTTTAGAAGAAGGTAGTAGTGTGTTTTAGACAAATTCTGCCTCACAACTTTAAGGTAAGCTGAGCAGCTTAAAGGTGGATAAACAAAGACTTTAACACAAATTGTCTTTTTCTTTGTCATGTCAATGTTATAGTGTTGGAAATCACAAAGTAGAGACAGAACAGACTTTGTGACAACTGCTGCCTTAGCCCAAGGACACGGGTACAATGAACAGGGGAGCTATGCCCAGCAGCGAAACCACTCTGAAGCACGGCGCTCTGCATGTCATGTGGACTTCTGTGCTTGTGCATGTGTGTGTGTGTGTACCCCATTGCCATGACAACGTGCGATACACGCCTGCAGCTCAGTAAAAGAGGCATTTTGGCATCTGCGGTCCCTGCACACCTACAGACACACAAAACAAAAAGCTGACACAGTGACTCAGAAACGACTCACACAATTAGAATTTGATCAACACTTTGCTGAAGCCTTCAGGCTGTGGAGCAGCGTGGGTAAAAGTCTATCAGGCGGCTTCTTTCCAGTCAGCAGTGTGATGCAGGGATGTCCTGCTCGGGAACTAAGACTGCACTGTGACGGCGCTTCCTCCAGACCATCTTCACGTGATCCACATCCTGCCTTGTTGCCAGGCAGCAGTCCTGTGACTTCACTGAATTATTTAATGGGAGCATTGACCATGACCTCATGCAGTGAGTTTACAGAGGTCGTGACCCCCCAGGATCAGACTTTTCCAATATTCAAGTATTCACCTAAAAAACTAAAAACACGTGTTGATTGGATCTTCTGTTTTGGATTTTTGGTTTGTTAAAATGAGATTTCTTTAACTAAATAAGAAAAAACAAGCAAACTCCAGTACATTGTAAAAAATAGTAATGGCTAAAATACTTTGAGTGTTTGATGTTCGACTGTCATTACAGAAGACACAAATTGATATATATCACCGTTGTGAAGGGAAGAGACCATCAGTTTAAATCTACTGTCAAACCAAACCAGAGACTCAAAAATGGGTCACAGTTTTTTAGCTGCTTGCCAGTAATGATGCTTGGATGAACCCTTTAACACCAGAGCTCCAGTGTTTATGTTCTTTGATTTACTGTTACTTTTCCACGATCAACGTAATTCCAGCAGATTTTTAAAAATCTAGTGGAACTAGAAAAGCTACATTACCAACGATAATGCTGGTGTGAATGCTGTCTGCTGAAGCTGTCTGCTGAAGTTTTCTAAAATATCCGCTTAACTCCAAATTTGCACAAACACCCTCAGTAGATGCCAAATTAGCCAAAAACATTAGCATAACATGCTGAACGTTTTGATACCAAACCTGCATAATTTGAAGAAAGTGTACAAATATTTAAAGACATATGTGTAAAAAAATATAGCGAAATTTGCTTAAAAATTTCAATAATTGTGTAAATAAAAGTTAAAACACGAATGTCCTGAACATGCTGAATGTTTTTAATTGCATAAATTGCATAACTTTGAAAATTTCCATTCATTTTCATCTGGGCTGAAAAATCGCTTAAACTGTGTAAAATCCTAAAACCGTAAAATGTACAAATACCAAAAGTACTAGCAGTAATATCCCTAACAAGTTGAACGTTTTGATACCAAGATTGCAGAAATTGCTGAAAGTGTGATT
The DNA here is from genome assembly GCF_002922805.2 of Oryzias melastigma. Classification (NCBI taxonomy): domain Eukaryota; kingdom Metazoa; phylum Chordata; class Actinopteri; order Beloniformes; family Adrianichthyidae; genus Oryzias; species Oryzias melastigma. Next base: position 24,898,321 of record NC_050529.1, read on the forward strand.
GAGTTTTTGCAAATCTAAAAACATGTGGTAGTTCACTTTCGGCTTATCCCTTTCGAGGTCTCCACAGCGTAACAGCACCCACTGTTTCTCATCAGTGATTTGGCAGAGTTTTTACGCCGGATGCCCTTCCTGACACAACCCTGTACTTGAGGGGCACAGGGACCCAGTTAGGCAGCAGGTCAAGGGTCTTGCCTAAGGACCCAATCTGGGTGGAGATCAGTGGACAACCCTGGGAATTGAACCCAGGGCTCCCGCATGCCAGCCCTTCACCTAGGCCTTCACCTAGCCCTTCACCTAGCCCTTCACCTAGCCCTTCACCTAGCCCTTCACCTAGCCCTTCACCTAGCCCTTCACCTAGCCCTTCACCTAGCCCACTGAGCCACCCAGCTGCTTTTGCGAATCTAAAAACATACAAAAAAATAAATAAGGGATAATAGAGAGAAACCGGATCACTATAGTGTGAGTTCTTACAAAGTATTTACACAATTGTGTTGATTGTGGAAAAGATACATTATGTTAAAGACTTTGAGTGCAAGTGTCACCGACGACACCTCAGGTGTTAAAGGGTTAAAGACCATGGAGTGCAGGTGGGCCGCAGTGACCGCTCCCTTAGGAGACGGATCAACAAATATTTCACACTGATGATGATGACAAAGTAGGACATTATCACTTCCTGTTTTTCACCACCTTTAAACCGTGAACGAGCACTGGACACAACCCTGACGCCGAGTCTGCTGTGTACAAACCTTGCCCTCGCCACATTTGGTCCCGGTCACGACGAGGCCGGGGTCAGGCAGGTCACCCTGGCCGTCCTGAGTGCTGTAAACATAAGTGCCGCGACACTTCACCTCTCTGCCTCCAGTCTTGATGGTAGTGTCGATGGAAACAGCATTGGTGCCTTTGGGCTTCTTGGCAGCACTGTGGCACTGGATTTTACCGCACTTAGCATCACTAGAATGAGATGGAAACAAACACAAAAAGGAGATCCATGGAGTTCATTTACATGTCAGCTAAATATTTAGTTTGGGAAGGAAGTATTTAGTCAAAAGCTAAATAGATAGCTTTTGACTAAATACTTTGTGGATTTACAAATGGCACCCCATAGAGATCGCTCCAGAATCTGTAAGCGGCACACAGATGTCACCATGAATGTCAATGTTAACTGAATCAACTTTAGTTTGTCTGTTGATCTATCTCTATAAATGGGTCTTTAAAAGTGCTGTCTGTTGACAAATTTGACAAATTAAAATAAACTTGCTTAATTCTTGAAAATATAGTCAAAAACCGTCTGTGTGCTGCCCCCTACAGGTTGAATCGAGGTATTACAGTTAAATTTTGTGATTGGTCAAACCATGTAAGTTTCAGAAGTCTCACGTCATGATCTGCAGCTCCAGTAATGATAACAGTCCTGTTCCTAAACCCCCCTCCCTCTGACTGGATATTCACATTTTGGCTGTGGGTGGAGTCAGCCCCCAACTTCCCTGTTTGGTTACCCTTTAAGCAAAGTGTCACACTACAAGTTTCCATACCTCTTCTCACACTTGACATAGTTGCCGTGCTCATCTTTCCCACAGTTCCCAAACGCGTTACCCGCTGCATTGACGTCCTCAAAGCAGGCGTCATGTGCCGGTCGAGCTCCTGGACACACAGCAGTCGCCTGTTAGCCCTCACAAAGCCACAGACATCAAGACTTTCACCGTTCAACACACAAAACTTTGATTTACCACAGAACCTATTATAAACCGTTTGTAAGACCGTAACCACGTTTAAAGAGAGTGGTCTGAAGTCTATGCTAACAGCTTTTCATTACCATAGCCCCAGAGCTGCAGACACTGCTGTTCGTGAGTCAGGCACATGCCGTTGTAGCAGTACGCATGTCCGTACTGGCAGGCAGAGCCGTCCAGCAGGTAGACGTTGGCAGGACAGTACGGGGAGGCTCCAGTGCAGTACTCTGGCAGGTCACATGTCCCGGCTGGGCCCCGGCACATAGTGCCCGCCTCCTTCAACTGGAACACACATACGGCAGCAGTGATGGGGATGCAGGGGGGTTATCCTCATGATAAAGATGGTCCAAAAATGTCTATGTCCACTTTGAGGTTGTTTACTATGACTGCACAAAAAGGGAGGAGACAGCCGGCTCATCGCTGGTTCATCTTACAAGAGGAGTCCCACCCCTCAGCTCCAAAAGCCACGCCCCCTCAGAGGAGATTTTGGAAACAGAGGCTTCAGATCAACATTAAAAATGGCTTTTTAAGTTATTTAGGTTGAGGGATTTTGGTTAAAAACGTCATAATCATAATTAAAACACTACTGAGAATGTTTTTTTAATACAAAAAAATGTCATAGAGGGACTAAAGGTGAGCATCGCCATGGTGACTCCATCATCATTTAGTTCATGGTGAGTAGTATTTAACTAACTTTATAAACTTTCATTTTAAAAAACTTTCTTTTTTTTTTTTTTTTTACTTTTTTACTAGCTAAAAAAAAGTTTGCACATAATGACATATCCACAACTTAACAATAAATACAAGAATATGTACAATGTAAAAAATGTAAGTCATTTTTACTGGGAAAACTGTAAAATCAATACAGTTAACAACTGTAATGGCTGCTGTTAAAAATAAAACCAGAATTGTACACGCAGGTCTGCTACCCGTAAATTACTGTAAGTTTACAGTGAAATGTTTTCAGTATTTTTACAGTTTTTTTGGTAAAATCTAAGTTCTGAGCTGCCAGCTTTTTTACTGTAAAAATGAATGTACGTTTTTGTTTTGTAGACTTACGCTATAATTGCTTCATAGGATAAATTTGATGTTTGTACAAAAACATGATACAATTTTCAGCAAAAACAGCAATATATGACAATAATAATTATTTTAACCGTATAATAAAATGATACCTTTATAATAAAAAGCATGATGATAAAAATACCACTCTGTATTTTACAGGAACCTCATCTGCCATTTTTCTATTGTAAAAATGAATGTATGTCTTTGCTTATTTTTAAGTGTTACACTGAATTTTTTAAGAGTGAAAAGAACTGTAAAAAATCAACTTAGTCTTTTTTACCATAAAACCTTTTGAAGTAACACCTTATTTTTACGGTGAAATTATTTCAATCACACTGGCTTTTTTTTGTAAGTTACCTTTTTTACAGTGTACAAACTACCCTTACAATAAATAAATACACATCAACAGATGTGGTGAAAAAAAAGTACATTTGTGTTCTTGTTTCAGTTTTTTTTAGGCTTACTACAACAATGAGTGAATGTTGAATGACAGATATCACACCTCTGTCAAGGCTGTAATTATGCTTTTTATTTTCAGAAGAGTCCTCCATCTGAGTGGGTGTTTTTGCTCAAACGTCTTTGTTTTTACCCACAGCTCTTAAAGAATCAAATGCTTGACAGCACTCTCAGAAAGACCTTCAAATCAAGGAGGCTGTAGCTCCTGAGGTAGTCTGCTGATCAGAGGGTTGGCAGTTCGATTCTGGAACTTTAAACTCACATCCATTTCATGGATCCAGAGATGAAAGTAGATTAAAGAAGTAAAACAGCTTTTAGCAGTTGACTAAACGAGAAAAACACGTATAAAACAGTTCATTTAGTCGAGGGGTCAGCAACCTTTAACAGTCAAAGACGTCTTCAGGTCAACAGGATGTAAAAACCTACATAGTTTATCATCTATGTGAACCTCAGACATCAGTTTATACATTTAACTCGTCTGAACTAAATAAATGCTAATTAAGTAATCCTTACTTTAAAAAATTTGCCTTTTTTTCCTTTTCTTTTCTTTTGTTCTTTTTCTTCTCTTTTGTTATTTTAGTTTGAGGTTGGACCTTGGCAGTCTTAGTTTTCAAGCTTTGTTTATTTGCTTCCTTCAGGTAGTTTTGGTTAGGGAGCTGCTGACTGTGACGGTTAGCATGGCTGGATCGGCAGTCTCCATGACTGATTTTATGTTAAGGATCCACCATGGAGAGATAAAAGAGACATATGTGGATCTGGAGCTGCAGGTTGCAGACTCCTGGTTTGGGAGCACAATGATCTGCAGCTGAATATCCAATCAGATGTGGACATACAGTGCATTAAAGGGTTCTTTAACCCCTTTAGACCTGCTGTCCTCATGCGTGGACATCACTTTTTGGATTATAACTACGGTCCCTGTCAAAGAAATAAGAAATGCATATCAAAGAGAAGCTCAGGTCTGACAAGGTTGAATAGAGACATGAAGTTCTTCATTTGCAGTGGTTGGTGTAGCTGGTACTGGTCTCTAATCTTTGTGCTTGGTAAGAATATAACAGGTCGCACAAGTCATAGTGTACTAAAAACAGGCTGTCAGCTGAGTTTTACCTGTTTACCTGCACAGGTACGTTGGTGTGTGCATGACTTTTTCTTACTTTGCAGTTGTGGCAGCACACTCCGTGGGCACACTGGGCCCCCTCCCTCAGGGTGCAGTTGTTGGCATTGCAGCAGTTGTTGGTGCATTCCTATAGCAACACAAACAGAAACACACAGGTTCTGAAACTAAATCTTTTTGTCACATTTTAGCAAAAACGTGTTTTAGATATTCCTACAAAACACTTTGTCATGTACATTTGATATTTAGTCTGCAGCTGCAGATCAATAGTGCTGATACTTTTAACGTTGTAATAAATAAACTCTCGATGCAACTCAACCAATAATAGAGATGGTGGCTCAGTAAACTATTTAACACATTTAAATTTAGCCATTATTAACCCTTGTGGCACAGCCATAAAGCTCAAGTTTCTCTATCTGCTGTGACAGCAGCAGGTTCAGGTGTTCAGTTTTAACAGAATGATTGTTTTCTGTGTCATGCATATTTATAACACAGAATAGTGTCAGGGTCGCACAATTTGCTTTTGTAATTGCATATGTTTAGTGAATGTTTTTCTTTTTTTATTTAATTAAAACTGATCTATAACAGACTGAAACAACCTTCTAAAGAGAAAGAGGCCCAAATCCTCCAGAAACACTGGTGACATCTTTGATTCTTGGTTATTAAAAGAAATGATTCTTGCTGGTAAAAGAAGCTTTGGCGTGAACTTTGTTTTCTCACAAACCTAAAAGGCCCAATAAGACTGTTGCTCTGTGTATTCCAGGTGGATCCTGTCAGGTCTGAGTCTAGATTCTGACAGGCATCCGTCAGACTCTTGATAGTAGCGTTTACAAAGCAACGGAAGACTCAGGAACAAGTCAAAACTCTAACAGGCGCTGGCATGATGATGAAAGGGAAACACATTATTACTGCTGTCACTTCAGAGTGCACAGAGACATCCCATCCTGTTGCCATGGAGCCCTGAGGAGAGAGCGCGGTTATGCACAAACACAAAGTTACAAATGAGAAAGAAAGGCCAATTAAAGCAGTGAGAACGACAGAAACAGATCATGGGTGAAAGACTCATTTGTTTTTCAGTGAGACACACAGCTGTTAGATGCTGAAATGGGGTGGAAGGTTTTCAAAGATACGTTTAATTTTAAGCCAAACCTTTACTATTTACTTTAGTCCTAAAATGTTGACGGTTGTAAAAAGGGTTTGTTGTGACGTAAGTCACTATTATGTGAATGCTACAGCCCCAATGGGCAGACCTGGCTCCAGTCTAGGGGGAAAACCAAAAATGGGACCATAACAAAAACTGGGCACTAGTGAGAAAAAGGAACACAGTTTATTAAATAAGAGAAAGGAAGAAACTGTGTTCTGAAAAGCAAAACGAAAAAAAAAAAAATAGTGTGCTGGTTAAAACAAACCACGTGGAATTGGAACCTCTGCCAAACATAAAATAAGTCATGGAGACTGCTGATCCAGACATGTCGACCGTCTGAGTCAGCAGCTCCTTAACCAAAACTACCTAAAGAAAACAAACAAACAAAGCCCGAAAACTAAGACTACCAAACCCCAAACTAAAATAACAAAACCCAGATGTCTAAAGGTGCATTCACACAAATGTGATTCGAGGGACAAATTCGCCCCTCTTTCGACGCGCAGCAAATTCACTGCTGGCTGCCTGTCGAAACATGTCTTTCTGATGCTGCGGACGCATGTGGGAGGAGCTACTGCTCTATCTGTGGATTTCTCAGATGAGATAGGGTAACTTTTCTTATTATTGTCTCCAGGAAAATAAATTAAAAAAAAATCACAGTTCAGGAGACCCGAGTAGGCTGTCTCTCTCCCGGCGTATTGAGCGAGCTCCGCTGAATTCTGGGAGGCTGCAGCCAGAGAAACGCCACGCTGCGACAGAACACGACGCCGTCTCATTGTCTGAATTCCCCCATACTCACAATAAAGTGCCTTAGAAATTATTTCCTTTTGTTCTTTCTTTGCAGGTCACAAGTTTTTGTTAATTTATTAAACTGTTTTCCTTTTTACCCTTGGTGTCCAAGTTTTTCATGTTATGGTCCCTTTTGGTATTTTTCCCGCTGACTCATGGCAGGTTTGGCCATTGGGGTCGTAACAGTATTGATAAGAACTACAAATACTCAGCAAAACACCATTCTGTGGTTGTCTTGATTTGGTTTTGGTAATCTCTTCAGACAGAACCAATGCAAACAGCCTCTTACTGAAAAGTCTGATACGTTTGAGTCTTTGTCATGTTCTGAGATGCAGCTGATGGTTTGGCGTTTCTCTGTGCATCAGCGGCATGCAGCGGGCGAGGCTGCAGAGGGTCCACTTTTAAGATGTTAAAGCAATTCTGGTAATGTCCTCACTGTAGAATAATGGACTTCAAGTTATTTAGAAATTAAATTACAAACAAATGGATGCAGTGTTAACAGAGTTATGAATGGCATCCACCTTTTTGAGCTCTTTACAATGACTATGCAGTTTACTGAAATATGTGTAAAAGAAGATACAGGTAGAGTGTGCAGACCTCAGGTTCCCCACAGTCACACTCTTCTCCATCCTCCACAAAGCCGTTGCCACACTTCTTGCCCCCCACCAGGTCCTTCATGTTGGGCATGTTGTACAGACACATGCCCCCCCCCTTCTGGAAGTAGCTGTCCAGATCCCGCTTGCTGCAGCGGCTGAAGACCCGTGGGAATGGATGCCTGCATGCAAACGTGTGACAAGCATGTTGGTGACACAGTTTAACAAACACAAAGTTTTTTTTTTTACAACCTTTTCCCTCTTATGTTTCATCCTGTTTGGTGTAAAAGAAATATGGATTAATATTTTTAGATGTTTTCGTACCAATTATAGCGTTTTCCTTTATTTTGTTGGATGTGACAGGATTCTTTGTTAACTGAAAAGCTTTGAAGGATTAAAGGACAAAAGATTTTCACCATAAATAATTGCTTTCTGTCACTATGCTTCGGTAATTGTATAAATAATTTAAAAATAAAGAAAAATACTGCAGCTGTGGAGGAAAATAAGCAAACAGTTTATTTATGTTTGAGGGAAATGGGTCTGTTGGGTACGGTGGCCCTGAAGGGCAAATCACATCAACAAATCACTCAACACAAAAACATATTGAAGATCTCAACCAGAACTAAAAAAACAAAACAAATAAGAAAAAAAAACAACATTGCAATTAAGAAATCAAAACAAATTTGAGTTTTAAAGGAGAGGGAAACATGTTTTACCTGAACTGTAGAAACGAGAGGATCAATCAAAGTGGTCAATCACTGATGTCCCATCATACCTGCCTTGTTCAGTTTCTTATTGTGTTTCATTTGGATTTCTGGAGATTACTTTTGTTTTCCAAAATGCTTTATTGTTACTGTTAGATCTTTGGTGGGATTGTGTTTTTTTTACATTTTGGCTTCTGGAATTTTGCTTTGATTTCTAAAATGTTTTTTGTTTTTTTTTTGTTTGTTTTTGTGTTGAGTGATTTGTAGATGGGATTTGCCCTTCAGGGCCACCATAGTCTGTACCCTGAGTATTCATTGATCAAATGATGCGAGGAGATGCTGGATGCGCTCTCTGGGCCTCACCCGGTGGCAGCAGCCATCACACACCCCCCCTGATCAGCAGTGGCCTCCACACAGCAGCCATCGTGGTCGTGGCTCATGCCGAAATTGTGTCCCATCTCATGCGCCATGGTGGCGGCTGCTCCAATGGTCAGCTCAGAGTGGTCCTGAGGGCATCAGTCAAAGAAAGGTGTTGAGATGATTCATATTAGGATGAAATGATCACCGGCACAAGACCCCATACAGCAGATAGTGAGGAAACTGCACACTGGATCTCTCTGCGTGAGTGCTGGTAGTCCAGGAGTATGACTGATCCTGAGAATGCTGACCAAGACGAGGCAGAAAGCAGCAGTGGCTGGTCCACTGCTGGTTCCAGTTGTACTTCACTGAAGCCTCCATTTGTGTAAAGAAACTCCAGTAGGATTTGTGCAGACGCGCTGTGGCTTCATTCAATTTGTCCAACCTGCAGTATTTCAACATATTTTGAAGACTTTGACAAATACCTTCCAAAGAATGAATCAAATGTAATGAGTTATTCTTCTGATTGAAAAGGTGAGCAAATGATCAAACATATTCAGATTTCAGAGCAGCTTCTTGGACAAGCAGCAGCCTTCTGGAGAGATTCCTGGGCCGTGGAGATGAACTACAGCTGAAGCTGAGAAACGGCATCCTGTGAAAGCAAAAGCTCCTCTGCTGCACACAAAATGTCACGCTGGCTGTGGACTCTAGTGGGAATCATCATGCAGGACAACAGTCCATCCACAGTCACAAGTCAGGAGTTCATTTATTCATGAGTGCTGGGGACTTGCCCAGCATTAACCGATACTTGTTGAATTGCTAAAGAACAAATGTGTCATGGCACAAACCTGCCAAGTCTTACTGAGAAATAAAGCTGTCTGTGTAAACAAACAGCAGTCATCTCTATTCAACTAAGGGAGCTCTGCTGGGTCGGCCCCACTTTAACCAGAGCTTTATTAGCCGTTAGCAAATGATCATGTTCTGCTCCCAAGTCATTCATATTCCATGTAATCCCTAAAGGTCAAACCACACATGTAAAGTGTTTTGGACCGGTTAGTCAAACCCATTTAGATTCTGCCTCCACCCACATGATGGCTGACAGCCCATTAAAAGCTAAACTTGCTTAGAGGCGATCGATCCCTTTGACCACTCAGTACAATGCTGTCCTCATACATAGATGCATGAAGCTCAACAAGCTGCCTGCATCCAGGGGGGGGCAGTCCCGTTCACCTCTGTTAAAGACCATTCAAAGAAGAAATATCCAGACAGGCTGAGATATGGAGGAGAAAAGTCAACCAGTGTTCAGCTTTGATTCTTGAAATTTGATATTTTGATACCTGAGTCATAAATTCAACAGCCTTTTATTGCTTATTCACTTTCTTTTTGCAATATGATGACGTGAAATGTGATTCTTCATAAAGACGACCTTAACAGGATTTATTCAAGAATCAAGATGATCAAACGGTATGACTACATGTCAGAAGTGACTTCATCACTGATGGCCACACAAAAGCCAAGTTACAAGCCCCACTGTTGCATGGGGCAGAGATGAATCAGACCATGTTTATAAGTAATCTGATTACACAGTACTGTCAGGAGGGAGCCATCTCCTGAGTACCGACTGCACTCAATCTCCCATCAGCCCCAGCACACAGTGTCTGGATGTCTCCACACCTGACTCATCAGTTCATCAGCCACAAGACATTTAAACACCTTCAGACCTCACTCAGAGTGAAGTATTGTTTGAGCCTTTCTGCCTGCATACTGAGCGGTTCTCTTTGACTGGATCTAGATTTGTACCTGACTCCGCCTCCTTGCTGCCTGCCCTGACCCTTTGCCTGGATTATCACTCTGATTTAGCTTTGTGGACTCTTAGCTTAGCCTTGCTGCTGTCTGCCTTTCTCTGTCCAATAAAGCCGCTGCAGGTGGAACCAGCTGTCTGCCTGTTTGTGACAAGTAGAAAAAGTATGAGCCTGATTTACCAAGAGCTGAACTGCATGTGCATGCAAACGCCGTCTGCTGTTTTATTAGGACTTCTGGGTCATGAACTGAGTGAAATTGTGTGATGGAAGACAGAAACAACCATTTAAAGGAGTACTTAAGGAGAAAGTACATCACTCTAAATATAGAACAATAAAAATACTTCCTAACGTGATGAAGTCAACGCTACACAACGAGAAAGATCAAGACATTATTTCCTCTTTTTCCAGGTTTGACTCACAGGAGAAACCTCAGCACACACAGCAGAACCCCCTTCCCTCAGACAGCCTTCATCTGCAGGATGAGGGGGAACTAGGGGTTCTGCTGAGAGACGTAATCACTGCAGCTGCTATTGTTGCTAAAAACAAGGATCCCACGTCTACCCTGAGACCCCCCTCAGCAGAGCTGTAGTGAAGCCCTGCAGCGCTACCAGAGGGAGCGGAAATGCATCTGAGCAAAGAACTCTGGGAAAACTTCTCAAGTGGAGCATTTATCTGACCTCCTCACACCAATAGCAAGGATGCCCAAGCCCGGTCCTCCAGATTTACCACCATAGTTCTCTCTGCTGATTACCTGGATCAGGTGTGATCAGTCAGTCACCATGAGGAGACTCCTGAGTCAGCTAATCAGCAGCAAGCAGTGCATAGTTGAGTCTGTTTTAATTGGCTGAAGGTGAACCACAAAACCTGAATAAATTAACATGAAACACTTTTATTTAAGCATAATGAACAAAACAGCCTGCAGACCCAAATTTGAATGTTTTTATCTTCGAATATTTATTTGGTTTTGGCTGATTAAAAGAAAATATGAGTCTCTTTGTTAAAAGGCATTTTCATTTATAAGTGTTGAATATCTTGATTGTATTGATCTCTGTAAAACAATTAGACTGTATCATGACACCACTAAATTCATAGACCATGTATGGAGATGTGTACAGAAGAGGACACATATAAGGACACACAAATAAGAAAAGATCAGAATACTTTATACAACCAAACAGGAATTAAACTGACAAAAGGACAGAGGGAATAATGAGAAGTGAAACAGATCAAGTTAAAATGAGTCCTTCATACCACGGTGATGCCTCCAGAGTTTTCCAGACTGCACATCCCCTCCAGCGGAGCCATTCCAATAGTGGTTCCCTTGAAAATCACACCCCTGCACACACAAACACACCGAAAGAAAACGCTGAACTTTCATCTCTTCCTGCTAGTGTCAGTTATAGGATCTGTAGTGGATGCTCAGTGACTGCAAATTAGGCTCAGCTGCACAGAACAACAATCTACCACATGTCATTTGTCCTTTGAAGCAAAAAATACAAAAAAATCTGTTCTGAGTTGGTGTGCTGGGGTGGAGAGACGGTGAAAAGAAAAATGCAACATTTGAAGACAAAGTGAGGAAGGTGCTGTTGTCACTGAGCTGGACATCCATGGCGGAGCGGTGGCTGCAGAACAGGGTCCCGTCTATAACAGACGAGCGGCTGCATCCACGGCTCATCTCCATGCAGAGGAGCAGCTCAGACACAGGCTGCCGTCTGAGGCAGTCCTTCCTCCTCAGTCCCAGGAGGATTTTTAACTCCGCTACGGACGCCAGAGAGTGACATGGCTGATTATGCCATTCGGTGTTTAGGAGCCCCCATCAGGGTGTGGATGGGTGACTGTAAAGTGCTTTACACTAGGTTCACAGAGAGGAGTACACGCAGCATCCGCTCTCTCCTGCAGTTCACACCAGACGTGCATTTTTCAACGATGGTCGACAGGCTCTTCTGCTAGAACTTTTATTTGTTTTTGCCATCATGGATAAGTTAATGACCTAAAAATATGACCCCATGTTTCTGCTAAGAAGCAAGTAGTTAGTAATTTATCTGTTGTTGAGACACACAGAGAAGTGTGTGTTGTGATTGTGTGTTTATTTTCATCTCTACAGTCTGCTTAGATACAAAAACATGATCGTATTTGTCAACTGTGGAGTTTTATTGTGAAAAACTGATTATATTTTGAAAATAAACTGGATTTTTTCATGTATCTTGATGTAACTTTCTGCCAGAATTAATGCGGATCGCTTGCAGCTCATGCACAAAATAGACCAGACATCAAAACGATCCGCTGCACTGCGCTAGACTTCTGCGGAGGACCGCGGCGCTCCGTGCCTGGAGTGAACCACACCATAGGTTAACAAGGGCGCCGAATGGAAGCGGCCTCCGATCCATGTCGCTTCCACGTCCAGTGTAAAACAGGCGCTACGCCTTCCAAGAAGGCCTTAAAGAGCTACGTAAGTACACGCCATTTACCATTCATGTTTTCTCCCTTTCCAGAAAAGAGCTATTTTGTTGTACTCATACTTGTTGAAATGAAAATAAAAACTACTCATTTATATTATAAATCTACAAAGACTTTAACTGAATTGGATTCATTTGTAGAGCTGCCAAGATTAGTCGACTAATCAACTCTTAAAATAGTCTACGACTACTTTAATAGTCAATTAGTCATTACTTTATACTATATGGAGTCTGAGTGTAGTAAAGTTGAAAGTTATAATGGCATTATTCTAGATTTTTGGAAAATTTTGACATTTATTAAGATTTTTGGGGGCTATTTTGGAGTTTAGCTAATATTTCAGCTACATGCTAGCTGTTTTGGCTATCTTAGGCTTTTTTCAGTATTTAGGCTAATTTGGCATTTAGCTAATATTTCAGCAAGCTATCAGCTTCAGCAACTTCAGCTATCAATTTCAGCATCTTCAGTGGCCAAATTCAGCTTCCAGAATTCACACTAGCATTATCACAGGTAATGCTATAAATCCAGTGTTGACCATTAAAATAATTGTTCGTGGCAGCACTACTCATTTGACCATCTTTTTTGGTTGTTCACAATACCTTTACACTACGATTGTAACTTTTCAAATTGTTGATAAACTTACTGTGGGACTCAGGTGACAGAAAAATTTGAAAACCTACTTGAAGCTAATTTTTGAGCCCTATTGAAAATGAATAGGAAATGTATCAAATTTATGCAATTTATGCAAATAAAAACATTATTGATATTTTACGCAATTATTGAGACTTTAGACAAATTTTGCATTTTTTTCCCACGTATTTTCTCAAGTATTAGTGCACTTTCTACAAAATAATGCAAATTTGGTTTCAAAGCATGTATCATGTATGTATTTCAGCATGTTAAGGGGATTAATGCTACGGAGGTCTTTAAGGATAATTTTGAGTTTAGTTAATTTTTAGCAACATGCTAACATTTTTGGCTAATTTATCATTTACTGAAGTTTTTTTTAGCTATTCCTAAGTTTAGCTAACATTTTAGCACTATTCTAACGTTTTTGGCTAACTCAGCATCTACTGAGGTTTTTTGATCTAATTTTGAGTTAAGCTAGTTTTCTAGTAATGTGTTAGCTTTTTTGGCTAATTCAGCATCTACTGAGTTTTTTGGGCTTTTTTTCAGTTTAGCTAACATAATAGAACCATGCTCATGTTTTTGGGTAATTTGGCATCTAATGAGTTGTTTTTTTGGGCTACTATGGAGTTCAGCTAGTATTTTAGCAACATGCTAGCTTTTTTTCTAAGGTGGCATCTACTGAGGTTTTTGGAATAATTTGGAGTCAAGCTAATATTTTAGCAATGCTGCAATTTTTTAATGAAATTCTTTAAATTCTTTGTGTGCTCTCTGCAAATTTTGCTAGTTTTGTATCAAAATGTTCAACACATTCATGACTTAATTCAGCAATTAAAATAAATGCCTTTAGCATCTTCAGCAAACAGCTCCAGTATCTTCAGCGACCACATTCAGTAAAAAGCATTCACACTAAAAAGATTGTTGAAGAAAACATGTCTTACGTGAGCAGCTGAGCGTTGTCGTGTTTTTTACGAGACTTCAGCTTCTGTCTCCACTGCAGGAAAGACCAAAGTGTGGCGTTCGGCTCTTCGCTGATGATACACTGATCTCTGTCGGTCCAAACCTCCAGGCCAATTAGAGGCACCCGGATATTTAAAGCCCGGTAGAACTACATGTAGAAAGAAGAACATCAGTAGTAATCAATGTCATTAGCTCCTATACTACAGTCCAGTTTCATCAAAGGTTTTCATTGATTTCCTCTTAGAACCAGCACTGATTAAATCCAGAAGAGTTCATTTGATGGCAGACATCGGCACTCTGTACGCATTTCAGTCCCTAATGAAGCAGATAAACTGAGGAGAATGATGTCAAAGCTAAGGAAGATCAACATACATCAGCTTGTGATCTCTTAGCTCTTTTGACTGAAGCAGAAAAGAAGAAAAGCCCTCAGCCTTACCTTATCCACATAATTAGCTATTTCCATTATCCTGGTCTTGGTCTTTTCATAGTCCCTATTCTGCCGTTTAAACTGCAGAACAGTGAAAACAAGGTATATATCAATGTCACGGTGGAGGTCAGCAGCAGCGAGTTCAGAAACGAATCACCAATAAAGCCAAATTACAGCTGAATCATCACTTCTGCCTTCAAAGTACAAGTCTGTTTCCATAAGAGGTGAGAAGCTCTGCAGGATTGTTAGAAATCAAAAGGACAGCTCCTGCTTTTTGTTTCCGTCCTGTGTTCAGCTCAAGATCAGAGATGGGAAAAGGAATTCATTGTTTCTAAAAATGACAAGCTCAAAAACAGATAATTACCATATTCTGTTGTGCAGAAACAGAACCAAACTTCACCTAATTAGACTCAATGACATAAGAGGACTACAGTGGAGTCTGACTAAATTATTCCCTCACAGCAGATTTTCTTTCAAATTCACTTTTGGTAAATCTTGTATGTGCCCAGACAAATACTTCTGGCTTCCCTCCTCACTATTATTTCAGCTCTAAGCTGTCAGAGTAAAAGTCCTCAATTAACTTCAGTGGGATCATTGTTTCAATCCTCATCTGCCATTCTGTGCATTTCTCTTTTTAGCAGACAAATACAACAATTAACTGCACAAAGCAATGAGCCCATGAGGAAGATGTAAGGAGAGTATTCTCACCAGTGTATTGTCTGCCACAATGTACAGCTCTGTGTACTTTGTTGTACCCCAGGTATTTCTCTTGACCTAGTGTGGAAGAGAAAAAAAACTGTTAAGGAGATGATGCACGTCTGCCGTGACCCTCTGAACACAGATGAGCTGAATCATCCTGACCACAGCTCTGAGGACAGCCTCCACATCCAGTCACTCGCTGGTTACCATTGACAACATCTGGATCAACACCAGGATTCAAGAAAAGAGCCGAGTCTGCATGAGCAGCACTGAATACTGACTTTGGATGAGCTGCAGTAACAAGAACATTCTAATGAACAAGTGCATGACCATATGGTTAATAACGCACTCTGCTATGTTATCTAACAACTATCTATTGTTAGACGCAACTAACCTTTAAAGGTTTCAACTAAAGACACTTTTCCATAACTTACAACAGATCATTTTATTTTTTTCACATTTTATCAAGACATTTATATCTGACCAAAAAAATATATTTTTTAACTCTAAAAATAAAAGAAAGAAGCTCCTACATTTTTTAAAAGACCAGCCAGCCGATAGACAGAAGGAGTCAGTTATCAGAAATGTGCTAAGTGTGTACTCTGATGCCTCTCCCACAGAGGTGTCTCATACTGCAAATGAGGCTTTTACTGTCAGCAAACAGTGGAGCAGGATCCAAAATGCAGGGAACCGGGCTTTTGGCTGTAACATAAACGTCTTCTAGAACTTTCCTTACCGGGAGGGAGGGTCTAAGGACAACCAGATTTATTTAGTCTGTTTAGTTTAGCAATTAGCTTTTATTTATGACTGACTTTCTGTCTCTGTAAAATTACTTGAATGAAGTCTAATGAAGCAATTGATTTGTGATATTGGCTATATTAATAAAATGGAATTGAATTGAACTTATAGAAAGCTAAGCCCCTGAAAAAAAGGGAAAATCAACAAGGAGGACAAAGCAAGTAACCTGATGACACTCATCTGATGGCCAGACACTCAGATATGCAAAGAATGATTTGCATAAAGTCCTGCTCTGATCATCTCTGGATCCATTATCAAAGCGTTTCCAGTGGTCTGTCATTATGATGATGCTGGTTTTAGACAAAAAATCAAAATCAAAAACGTGAGTTGTTTCTAGGACATAGTTTCTGCAGAGCAGCAGGAGTTCAACAGAAAATCATCTCTGAGTTGTGGGATGTTGGCACAGAAGTAAGGCAGCATTAATACTTTGTTTACACTCTTTCCTGCTAGCTTACAGCCCCTCACAACCCCAACCTAACATTATCGGTTCAACAAAAATGGTGATTGATATCTAATCTATCCTGTCGTTCAGTTCTGATCCAGATTCCAGATCAGACCAGGAAAACAAAGACGTTCATGGATCTGTTTGTCTGTAAACGGATGCATCAGAATGGAGCAGAGCAGAGAGACTGGCCCTGTGATTGTAATTTATACAGAACAGCTACAAGCTTTTTCCAACAGCATTTTTGTCTGCTCCTGATACACAACAACTTGAATAAAGAAATACTCATAAGTGCAGTTTTATTCTTAATTTTCTTTCTATATGTCTTTCATCACAAGAAAAATGCTACAAGAACATGTTAAAAACCCAATTTTTACCAGAGTGGGTCTTTAAAACCTGAGTCGTATGTGACTGAGACAGTCAAACAAAAAACTAAAAACTAAAAACAAACCGATCCTCAGTTCACATGCTGAATAAAACTGACATATCTCACACATCTTTGGCACATATTAAACTATTTTTGGTAGATTTAGGACATCCAAGACATGAATGTCTTCAATTCTTTGCATGATCATGAAGCCCTCAGGGCACAGACTCTCCAAAATAAAAGCAGGAAAACAGAACTCCCTATCAGAACTGAGTTCATCTCTTTCTATTTGATGGTCAAAGTCAATGTGACTATGAACTTGAAAAGAAAAAAATGATGAACTTAATCCTTCTGGGGTTTTTATTTGTTTAACTAAACTCAAAATAAGCTGCTGGATGGCTCAGTCAACCAACGTGTAGAACCGGCGAATGGGAAAGCAGGGTTAGATTCCCAGGGGGCACAATGAGCTGAATCCAGCGTGGGGGCTAAGAAAAGACCCTTCAGCCTACTGCTATGTAGCCACAAGTCTGAGTCCCTGTGCTGGTCTCCAGCCCAAACAAAACACAGGGTCACGTCAGGTAGAGAATCCGCCAAAACTCTCTAAATGTGCAGATTAGTAAAAGCTGGTCCACTGTGATGACCTCTGAGGGGCTATACTGAAAGGCGAACAACTAAACTTCAAATCAATGTTTGCAGTTTCTAATATGGTTATTCATGTTAATTGAGTCTTAAGTATTCGTATTCTGAAATACTACGTTTTTGAGTGTATAGAAACAGCAGAGATCAAGACCCTGATCCGGAGAACTCACCCTTGACCTGTGCGATCTGAACAAGTCTAAGCTGTGGTTGAAGGCTGAGACGTGATGGTGGTGGGCACAGTTTCCACCTGTTACTGCCAGGTGTTTTGTACTCCGCAGTGAATGCTGGACAATCTCCTCATCACCAGCTGGCTCCAGGTAGTATGTGTCACTAGAATTCAAGGATATCAGCCCCCTGTAGGAGAAAGAAGAAGCCAAGATGAAGGTCAGTGATTGAGTTCAGAAAAGGGAGGAAAAAATGCTGCTTGGTTGTGGCATCACAGAGCTGTTACAGCTGCTTCCATATTACATATTTGTATTCATGTGTTTAAAGGGTAACCAAACCCTAAGTACACTTTTTTTGTCTGCTGACCTCTATAAATGGGTCTTTAAAAGTGCTGTATGTTGATCATTGACACATTTTGACATTTTAAAATAAACTTGTTTAATTCCTGATAATATAATCAAAACCGTCAGTGTGCTGCCCCCTACAGGTTGAAATGAGGTATTACAGCTTAATTTTGTGATTGGTCAAACCATGTAAATTTCAGAAGTCTGACGTCATGATCTGCAGCTCCAGTAATGATAACAGTCCTGTTCCCAGCTCCACTCCCTGACTGGATTTTCAGCTGTGGGCGGAGTCAGCCTAAAACTTCCCTGTTTGGTTACCCTTTAAGGGGCTGTCTCCAGGTCCTCAGTCAGTTTTGAATGTTCCCTTCATTCTAGCACTGACACCGACGTCACAGTTCTGTTCTTTTGTGGAGTTCTGGTTACGTAAGTGGGGATGTTTTCTATAGTGAACTTCTGGTCCAGGTTTGGTTGCTGGTTCTTTTTAGTTTCACACTGGGTTTCTCCTTCTCCTTGTCTTAACTCATACACAATGTTGTATGGTTTAGACTGAACCATAGAACAGGAGTGGTCGTGCATGAACACTGAGAGCTAATGCTTTGTTTTATGTCCTATGCATGAGGATAGAACCAGTGAATGGAAATTATTTAATATTTTCTTCCTCAGACAGAAGTGATGTCATCATTAAGTCTGGAACACATAAATGGATACACATTTATTGATAATGTACTCATTTTATTTAGTGTGCATTGTGACACACATTTCAGTCTGTTTAGACCTGTTAGAACACTTTAATTAGTTAGAGTTTGTATATTATTGCTTTATTTTTAAAGATTTTAGTCTTCATTTCTAAATGTTAAAGTTTAAAATGTCTATTAAATCACAAAATGCTTGATACGTATGTAGGATCAGTCTGTGAATGATGCTCCATCAATGTCATTTACTGTCTTCATGGTAATGACAGGTAAATGTAAACTTAATGAAATATTTAATCATCTATTTACAAAGATTTGATTTCTTTGGAAATCAAATATAATAAATATATAATAATATATATGTATATATATATATATATATATTTATAATACATATATAATATATATTGCATAAGTTAATATACTGAGAAAATAATCCAAATTTTCTTTGTCAGAAAGGTTTCTACCTCCATATGTTTTTGATTATTATCGATATCTTTAAATGATGGATGTGGAATCTATATATCACAGAATAGAATTGTATTTGTTGGGGAATTAACAAAGTGAGGTGGTGATATGGTTTTCAGGAAAACACTAACAGAGCTGACAATAGCTCTGATTTTTTTAAATGCAAAATGTTCCTGTAATGCAGACATCTTCTGTTTGACACCAACATTACAATCAATACCTTTGTGTCTTTTCATAAACCAGAAGTGTGACTGCTCCTGAAGTCTCTCATTTCTAGATCATCTCATTCCTGGAGTATGTCAGTGATTCGTGCACGAGCATATAAAAAAACCTATAAAGCAGAACCTTAAGGGGGGGGTGGGGGGGGCTGCTTTATTGTTCTCATGGCTCTTCTCAGGAAATGATGATTACTCAGAAAAATGTTCTCCTTGAAAACTCTCCTTTTCCCTCTAGGAAAAAAGGGTTTGGAATGAAAACTAGGTTTGATCTGAGAGCTGAGTTCTCGTGTCCTCGCGAGCGGTCCTTTCTCAGAACAACATTTTCCGTCAGCACTTTTTATGCCAAAACAAAGTATTTTTCATTGAATTAGAATTTATTAAATCATGTTTTGTAAAACTGTTGCACAGCCAGGGAAACCTGATTCAGCAATAGGAAAAACAAATAAAAATCTTTATTATTATGCCTGATAGCCCAGGTCCAGCTGTCCCCATAGAGTCAGAGCGTGTGAATGAATGCAGCACGAAGCAAAACTCCTTTTAGAGAAATAAATGGATTCCTCTGAGCCCGCTGTGTTTGCTGTGGTGTTAAAGTCTGCTCTGTTAGAATGGTCAAGGTGAAACAGATTTCATCTAACTCAAACACATCGTTACCTTCCTTCAGCACATTCTACAGAACTCTGTACTCTTCAAGGTCAGCTAACAAATGACATTCAAGTTGACTCTGTAAGCATTAAGCTTTTTCACAAACTGGAATCTGAATCTGAGGAGAAAAATAGTGAAAGATGTAAAAAATAAATCTTTTATTTTTCATTCTTGGTGGTTTTAGAACCAGTTAAAACAGTTGTATCTTACGCATCTTACATATTTACACAGGAATAAAAACATATGTGCTAATTATTCTTCTATTTTGATAAATCTTGCAAAAGAAGAACTGTGTTAACCTTTAACACCTGAGGCGTCGTCGGTGACGCTTAAACACAAAATCTTTAACATACTGTAACTTTTCAACCGTTAATGCAATAATTACATTGATCGATTTAGCAATTAAAAAATGACTGTAACTCAAAGAACATAAACACTGGAGCTCCAATGTTAAAGGGTTAAATCTTTACCTGAATCCTTAGTTGGTTAGTATTGGTTAGAAATTTACAAACACCTGAAGAATATGTTTATGATTGATTTTCCATTTTCTTTTGAAAGTCTGTATCTCTGTAACTGGACTCATGAAGGTCTTAGCCCATCAGACAAAAAACTTGTATTCATCCTGCAGGCAGCGAGTAAAAAAGCAATTACTAAAAGATGGCTCAGCAGAGACCCACCAACAACAGAGGAATGGATCACAATAACCAAACACATCTACACAATGGAGAAGCTCTCATTCTCACTTCAACTACGGACAGAACAACTCAACCAAATATGGTGTAAATGGACAGAATATGTCAAACAGACCTGGTTAGATTTAAGTTTTACAAACTAATTGCTGGATTGTACATTTTTTAAACCCCAATGCTAGTCTTTATGTGGTCCCTTATATGAATCTAGGTTTGTGTGTCTACTTTGGTTTATTTTATCTTTGTCAGACAGATTGCTGTCCAGTTACTAAGTGTTTTTTTTCTCCATTATTTTATTTATTTATATATTTATTTATTTATTTATTTTCTTTCTGGTGTGTATTTCGTTGTTCTATACCCAATTTCTATTTCTGTTTTTTTTTCTTATTGTAATGATCTGCATGGAAAGCTATAAGAAATGAACGAGCTTGTGTAGCAATTTGTGTTGTAATCTAACTTTCCTAGAAAAAAAAATATTAAAAAAAAAATCTTCACCTGAATCCTGAACATGTGCTGATCCCGACCCAAGAGTCAGGATGTCCCCTCACTTGGCCGTGGTAGAAACAGTGATTCTGAAAGAGAAAAGTATTAGAATTAGTACTTTAAATACGTATAAAAACCTTTTGTGATGTTTGCTCAAAGACGTTCTTCTGTTTAGTTCATGGTTAGTATTTACTGGCTGCAAAGCATATCAATAAATGTGTGCTCCTGAATTCCACTCATACTCTAAATGACAGAAGTTTGCATTTTTCACAAAATAAATCCTGCAGAAACTCTGAGATGATCGTCTGCAGAAGCAGACCTGAACTCTTAATGTGCTGATAGATATTGATCAGAAATGACAGGTGCCACAGCCTTTCAACCGTAATCCAACAGCTGCCGGAGGTAGTGCAAAATAATGTAAAAGGTGGCGTCTTATAGGAGACAACAGATGAAATTCCAAGGATTCCTATCTTAGCCTTGAACAAACCGCTGTATGTAACGTTAACAGTTTTCTGAACAGCACATGAACATTTGCTGTTCTCTCTGGAGTAAAGGCCTCTTGAAATGTCTTAATAGAATCTAAAAACTAAACATTCATTAAATGAAACATGTATTTATAACATTTTGATAAATTGTCTGCTTTTAATAAAGGCTCTATTGTAGGACATCTTGAAAGCATATTAAACCCACACGGATACTGAATATGAGTATTTAAGGATGACACTAAACCAAAGGTCTGCAGCTCCAGAGCCACATGTGGCTCTTCAACCCTCCACATCTATGGATAAAGACAAAGCAAATGATAGTCATTTTTAAAAGGAAGGGCTGCTAACTTAGCATTGATTTAAATTATTCGAGTTAAGTTTGTGGCTGAGGTGAACCTAGAGGATAAACTGTAATGTTTTTTATATCCTGCTGACATCATTAGGCTCATTTACTTTACATTGTCTCCAGAATACACAATGTTTCATGTTTATGCTCCAGTAGTAAGTAGGGAAGAGGATGACAGCTCACCAAAGTAAACCTAAAGTATAACAAGAAAACATGTCAGCTTTGTCTTCTGTTGCTTAGGAATACATTAGCTTCACTTGGATGTTCCTGTTTGAGACAGGAAGTCTTGCATTTTGAAAGAAAGTCATATGAGCTTCTCTCAAAAGTAAAAAAAAAAAAAAAAAAAAAAACAACTTTACACTTCCAGAAAATTCCACTTTATCTTAGTATTTATTTATATATTTGTGTCCAAAAATTAATACAATTCATATTTATCATAAGAAACGACAATGTAATGATGCAAAGTAGAATTCAATTTTGCTAAAAAGTTTTAAAAAAGGCTTTGCGGTTCCTATTAGGTTTTGATCAGTACCAAACAGGCCCAATGCCTCTTTCACTGGTAAAGGTTGCAGACCCCTCCCTTAAACTGCAGCTTCCCAGAACATCCTCATCCAACGACTTCATTATTACACTTATAGTTTAACAGCTACATCATTTCAAATCCCTGATGCTGTTAGTAAAACTGTTCACTGCTCAAAACAAGCTCAAAGCAAAAGAGCAGAAAGAAATCCCCGCTTTCAGCACTCAGAGGGCACTCAAAAGGCTTTCCTAAAGGGTAACAGAATATCACCTTCATTGTTGGAAAAGGCTTTAACACCTCAAGGATGAAATGATCCCCGCACGTTTATTTTGACAGTTCAAAAGTCTCTCGGCTCGCTGGAGCATTAAATTAGGTATTTCATTTGAACAGCAGCACTGAGTGCTCCGTTGGAGCCCATGCATTAGTCTGGTGACAGTAAAGACCCCCCCAGCAGCTCACTGTAATAAATCAACTTACTCATACAGGATGTAATACAGATCATGCTTAAGAGGCTCACATTCCAAAACAAGCTGTGGTCTGTTCCTCCTGGACGCCCATTGTCATTTGGAAAAAGTTCTGCTACTTCTGTCAAATGGGAATAATTGGAACACAATCAGTACACTGACTTTAACCCTTTAACACCCGAAGTGATGCTTAACACAAAATCTTTAACATACGGTAACCTTTCAAACGCTAGGATCATTCCAGTAGATTGTGAAGGAGAAAAGCGGCTCGGTTTTCTCCTTCACAATCTACTGGAATGATCGTGTTAACGTTTGAAAAGTTACAGTAAATCAAAAACAAAAACACTGGAGCTCCAGCGTTAAAGGGTGAAAGGCAGAAGTCAGTTATTGAGTTGCAAATTTGAGGATTTTTTTGTCAGGTTTTTTATATTGTGTTGAAGGTCCTCTAAAGAACAGAATAATCCAGGATCTACACTCCTCCCCACTCAGTAGCAAAGCAGCTTTACTCATTTTTGTTATAAGTGATTCCATGATTCCCTACATCATTTCTGACATCAGCCACATGATTCTGAATAACAAAAATGAAGCCTGAAGCGGCACTGACTGATAATTTTATGAAGAAGGAATGTCAGATTGAGCAGGACACACCTGGATCAGGTGTGTTCATTCAGTCAGAATGAGAAGGGACCTGACTGAGCTAACCAGCTCCAAGCAGGTCTTGGAAAACAGACCAGGAGTGAGCAGCTCTGCTCTAGTGGAAAGTCTCCAGCCTCTCCTGGGCCACTGTCATTTCACACATCCGAGCTGCAGTGGACACAGACGGTTCCAGTCTTTGGATCTATGAAAACTTCCCTTGAGGACAGAAATTACTCTTGTCGTTTGTCCTTCTCCTGTGAAAAGTCTGATGAAAATCCTGGAAATGAACTCAAAGCAGCCAGAAAAACAGAGTAAACTCCTGTATTTACTGTTCCTTTTTGTTAGCAGTAATAAGAAGCATGGAGGCGTGATGGGCTTTGTTAAAGGCTTTGCTGTCTTTAAACAAACAGCGGTTGAGTGCTTGATCTCCCCAGGGGGGCTGGTGCTGGTGGTCTTTGATGGGAGTCTTCTTCATCCACAGACATAATAATGGCTGCCTCAGGGTTAGCATCGCAACCGTCAAATAAAATCCCAAAGGATGAGACTGATCTTCTTTAGTCCTGAAGCAGCAGAACCACTCGATCTAAATCCTAGTTAGAGTCCATCTGGATCATCTGATGGTGAATGAAGCTCTCCCTATTTAAACCTGGAACCACCATGTTAATGGGAAATGGGTCTGATAAGCTCACTGGCAGCAGCACGCGGTCAGACCTTATCATAACAGGCTTTGATTCATCATTTTATTGCATTTGTATGTCAGCCTCACACATAAGAAGATTGGATAGACAACTGTTTCACTCATGTTTAAAACACTGATACAGCGCGCTGTCTTATTTGTTAGCTGTTGTGTTTCTTTAGCACAGTGATTGGACTGAAAGTTTTACATTAGATCAGTGGTCTCTGACCTTTTTCTGACAATATTGTCACTGACCGGCCTGTACGACACTGAAGGCAGCTGCAACTTGTTCTTTAGCTTCCAGTTTTCCTTAACTTTTTAGCTCCGACTTTTGAGATGTGATGGATAAAAAAACGAAAAGAAAAACAGTGACTAGAATTGGTATTTTTAAATACAATAATAAACATGAATCCTCCATTTAAACAACTTTATTAGCAGCATCCTCATAACATTAGACAGCTGGTTGCTGAATTTATCCATTATTATTATGGTCTGTGTGGGCAACTGTCACAATAAATCTGTATTTGGAGTGAATCTCCTGTTTTTTGTCAGTTAAATGCAGATTTCTTTGACTTTGAAGTCAAGGGCTCTTCTTGCTGCATATTTGTGTTCAAAGAAACTTTCCAAATCTGTTTGTTTCTTGCTAACTTTGATAGCTTGGGGAGTTTTAATGTAGCGGTCGGTTTAAGAAAGTAGCGGATGGATTTTCAACATGTCGAGTGACTTGATATTCGGACTGCCACGACTAGTCGATTAGTATACGACTAATTTAATAGTCGATTAGTCGTTTTTTTGTTATTACTATTATTTTATCTCAGAAATACGGTGCACGCTTTCTGGTTACAAGCCACGAAGGAGCTTCCAGAGTCTGTAATATACCATAATCATTTAGAGAGAACAACAAGTTCTGATGTGTTTTCCAAAGTTTTCATAAGGAGACTTTAAAATTCCACCAATGATCACATGATGATGATTTTAAGACTGGATGAAGGACATGCTTGACATGGAAAAGCTAGAGTGAGCAGCTCCATCTGCTTTGACCATGTTAAAACAACGGTTACAGCCATTCCAAATGGGTCTGTTATGCCACAACACTGCAACAAACATCAATTCTAAGGTGTGTATTCTAGAAAAAAGAAAAAACATGAACATGTGTGTACTTAACTGCAGTGGTTTATAGTGAAGACAAAACATGTTTTTGGATCACACACTCATACATTTAAATGAGTTAGCCATTACCAGAATATATCCATTGCAAATGGTTTCATTATGTACGAACAGGTAATGGTTTTGACAGGAATCAGAGCCTCAGGGAGACAACGGCTGCCCTCACTCTGCAGAACAGAATTTTTGATGAGGAAACATAAATATATAATTTTACAACCTTGACTTGAGAGCAGGTCTCAATTTGTTTTCAATAATTTGCATGTGACAGGTGAGACGAGGCAGTCAGTGAGTGACTCATGCTGCGAGCAACAAAGCCTCTCAGAAACCTTGGTGTCACAAATGTGAGCTGCTTTGGAGGAGATTGGAGCCGCTGCACAGAGAAGTCCTAATGAAGAAGAAAATGATGTCAAGATATCTAAATATGTTTTCAATGTGCAAACTCAATTTGTGTATCTGTAAAAACAATTTGCATGTTTTGCACATTTACAATTCAAATGTGTCCTAGTGTAAAAAAATAATGATGCATGTGTAAAAAAGATTTACTGCAATTAAGATTCATTCAAACATTCCAAAATGTTTTCTGTCAACACAAATATTTTTCAAGTGTACCGAACCATACACAAACACACACGCATGTGTTTTATCTCTGAGTGAGCACACAAAGATCTATGGACTCAAGCTATAAGACACCATTTTGACATCACAACTGATCAACAAATGAGCAACTTCCTGCTGTCATCAGTTTACACCTCCAACTAGTAGATCAAGTTTCACATCTTCAAGAGATTTTGAGCAAATCTTTTCTTTGTTTCAGTTTTGGTAAGGCTGGTGTTTTTGCCTCTTTTAGTTTAGCGTGTGACAGATGCCAGAACAACTGCTGGAAAGAAGAGCAGCTGAGAGACATCTACAGCTGTTGAAATAAACCTGCACATGTCCTTTTTCAGTCGATACTCTTGTTTCCAAATCCAGAACTCCTGGTCTTGTCCTGATGGTAGAGGGGAGCAATTTTGTTTCGCCACATATTTTTATTTTGATGTATATTGTTTTATCTCCAATTCATGGCAGTGGAGGACTGCAACAGACGGGTGACCTGTCCAGAATGAACTCTGCATTTGCCAAGCAGTAGTTGGGATAGGCTCCAGCAACTCTGTGACCCTAAAGGAATTCTGTGGGTTTGGAAAAGGATGGATGAAAAGACTGTGGACAAGATGACTATTTTGTCTATTTTTTGAAAATCAAATTTTTGTTTTATTTGAGGGTTTTTCTTTTGAACCCAATGGTTTTTCCAAAAGCACATGTGGATTGGATGAACTCCAAGGACTGAAGCACTCAGCGTAAGGTGTAAAGCTGATCCACAGTCTGACGATTACAATAAAAACTGTTCCTCCTGAATCAGTCACATGACTATCAGCGGAGTTCTCCTCTCCAGTACCTTCAAGTAGACTTTCTAAGTGACACCAGGTACGTCCCTGTAGTTACAGAACCCAAAGGTCCCCCTTCTTTAAGAGAGGAACCATTACTCCTGTCTGCCACACCAAAGTCAGAGAGCAAAGCTTTCAATTTAATGATCTAATTTCAATCAGTTCTCATTTATGGTGGATGCCCCTCCAACCCTTTCTAGGGAGGGGTTCCCGGCATGTCCTGCTGGGCAGAGATCCCAGGGAAGACCCAGAACTCGCTGCAGAGATGACGTTTCTCAACGGTCTAGAGAAATGTCTAAAGATTCCCTCAGTGGAGAATAAGGAAGTGATCAGGGAAAGTCGGCCACTGCTGCCCCCATGACCCGAGCTGAAGAGAGCGGTTGGACAGAAAACAAATGGAATACTTACAGTGTAATTCTGATTTTCTAAAGTCACCGGTTTCCCATCTTCTGAGTAGAACGTCTCTGTAAAGTCTGGAGCCAGAAGTTCACTAAAACAAAGAGAAAGAAATCCGTTGAGTTCATTGTAGTCTATGATCATCAGAACAGGAAGTCCACAAGTTATCACAGAAAACCATTTGTTTACATATCATATTGTATGTTCATGAATATTAAAGTCAACTTAAGTCACTATTGAATACAGATGCGACACTGGCCAATGACTGTGGACAATGACTGTGTTAACATCTAATGATGAGGTTTATTACACTTTTAAATGCTAATGTAAAGTTGACTGGTGCTTAGAAAGCACAAAAAAATAACAACAAAACTTTATTGTTCCAGTTTAATAGACAATCACAGTGACTTGCACAGTGAGCATGTTCTAAAGCTGACACTATTTGAGAGAGTATGAATACAAAGCAATTTAAAAATTAAAATAATCATTATATACATATGAAGGCAGCATCAGCATAAACAGGGAGAAAGGGGCTGCAGGATGAGAATTAACATCCCATGTTTCACCCACTACTGATAAAGACACCTAAACATGGATGTGAAAGTAAGTACAAGCACAAGACAAACTATCTGACTTAACGTAACCAGGATAATGTGCTTCTCATTACTGACTGAAGGAGAATCAGGTTTGGATTATTAATAATGTAACCCTTTAACACCTGAGCCGTTGCGGGTGATGCTTAAACACAAAATCTTTAACATACTGTAAGTTTTCAACCGTTAACATGATAACTCCAGCAGACTCTGAAGGAGAAGAGCTGAAATCAAAGAACAAAAACACTGGAGCTCCAGAGTTAAAGGGTTAACACAAGAAACTGGAGCACTAGAAAGTGACCTCAAAGGATATAAACTAACGCAGAAACACAACAAACAACAAAATCACAAGTCTTCAAACTAAAATGTTTGTATTGGAAATAACACTTTCTTATCTAATAAACATAACTGAGAAATAAATCTCATCAAATCAAGAGAAGTCTTCAAACTGTGTGCTAAAAGCTGAAGAGTTTACAGCCTCAAACACACCCGTTACTAACCCAAAAACAAACAAGTTAAGCTCACTTTGCTCAAAACTAAAGAAAAGTCAGTGTCTCTCTGAAACAGGAAGAATGCACCTTGCTCTGGAACCAACAGTGGACATGGATTTGTTTCCTGAAGCCTGAAAGCAGCAGATGTAGCTTAAGTGAAATATCAGGAGGTATGGGAACACCTCACACCTGTGAGGAGGCTGGAGCTGACAGGACATACACAGATAAATACGCTTCAACATATGTTTGTTTTCAGGATTTCTAGAACCTTGAAGATTTCCCTGTAAAAACCAAAACAGCCTCCAAGGATTACAGGAAAACAGCTTCACACAGAGAGCTATTTTCATACCTTTGAACAAAACAATGAGCTTCATATTAAACTCAGAAATACATGAAAAGAGGCTATAACTGTATGTTCACACAATCTGGAGCAGCTCTCCCTTAAGCCGTTTTTGTATTGTTAATAATCCCAAGAAACAAATCTGTTTTAATTCATTCTTCTGAACGCTCTTTAACTTCTATTGAACTATGAATCAACAGTTCTGCTTAATCCACTTAAGGTTCCAAGGACAAAAACATAGAAAGGAATATCAGAATGCTAATTCACCGAATTACTTTGACAGAGAAAGGATGAAAGGCTGTGTTCTGTAAATACAAAGGATAAAATCAATCAGTTAAAATGAACACAGGAAGCCAAAAGTGACCAAAGACCTTATGCTAAAGAAACTAACCACGCCTCTTCTCTCTTGGCGGTCCAGAACAATTCAAAAATGACAAACACTAATCATGTTTCCTTCTGTTGCCCCGTCACAACTGACTACAAACACACCATTTTAGCCCTGAGCCACATGCGTTAATAGCAAGGTGAGAAAAGTAGATCAACAAGATTGGGAAGAACAGATGACAGTCGTCTCTTTTAACGTCTTACAAACTCAATAAATAAGATTGAATTTGGTGAAATGAGTGACATTGTTTTACGTCAGAAACGTTCAGATATGAGTCACAGTAGACATTAGGCATTTCTTCTTCTTTGTCTTTCAGCTGCTCCCTTTAGAAGTCAGTTTGGTGCAGTGTGATTCATGTATTGTTCCCCTCTCCCACTCCCCTCTGCAGAGCGGGAGAGATTTCAGATTCAGTGCTCCTGTTCTTGGTCGTGGACCTCGCCTCTGGCTTGTCATGGCTGTGGACCACGCCCCCACCTGTCTCCCTGTCCTATCTGGCTGAACTCTATTCCAACATGTAGTTGTAGAGTTAGATAAGCTATTCCTCAGTAACAGTCCCGGTACATCGCCAGTCCGTCCTAGGAGAGGATCTCTCCTTCATGTGGACCTCCCTGAGGGTTCTTCTATTTTTTTTGAATCAGGTTTTTTAAGAGTTTCTCCTTAACGTGAAGGAGGGTCTAAGGTCAGGGATAACCAGTTTCATTTAGTCTGTTTAGTTTAGCAACCAGATATTGTTTATATTTCCTAACTGACCTTTTATTTCATTCACACATAGATTCTCTGTCCTGCTGCAGCTGATCTTCATTCCTCTCCTTTTCAAACCTCCACCTCTCTAGATGTTCCTCCACCTGCTTCCTGCTCTCACCACAGTCATCTGCAAACATCATGCTCCACAGAGATTCCTTCTAACCTCATCTGTAGACATGCCTTTTTACGCTCACGCACAGAACGGACCTTTTTTAAGGACCCTTTAAGGACCCTTTAAGGACCCTTTCAAATGGGTTATTATCTATTCTTTTGCCAACAAAAGTTGTACGGTTTAGGTAATATATAATTTTATTTTAAAAAATCTTTTCTGAAATTAATATATAAATAAATATATTTATATATATATACATACATGTTTCAGTGCAGCAAAATACTACAGTTGGTATTCTAAGTTGGAAATATTTAACATTTTAAAAACTTGAACAGAACAACTAATAGGCTGTTATACTTTCTTAAGCAGAGATTAAACTGTAGCAAAAACACAATAAACAAAACATTTATATCTTCACGGTACAAAGTAGGTAAACAAGCTGTCAACTGGATTTGATTCATCTTTAATTATCAAAGATATTTTTAAATCATTTCACTTCCAAGACGCTTTCTCCATTCTCAGTTCATTTTTAACCAAATAACAACAAAGTTGTGACACAGAGGCTGAGACGTTTGGATCCGAATGCAACATGGTTTAATGAGAACAAAGAGCAGGTAAACACAAGACAAGCCGGAGTCAGGAAACAGGTCAGAGTCAAAGCAAGGAGCGAGGCAGGAGGCGAATAAAACCGTCAGTGGTTGAACAGCAGAGAATAAACGCTCAGACTGATGCTGTGGAGAACAAAACAAGACTTCACACGGAGCAGAGTGGAGAGGAGCGTTAAATACAGCATGGGGAGTGGCATGAGTGAGGAACAGCTGGTGAAGGTAGGAGCTGCAGCAGATGCATGATGGGAAATGGAGTAAGGAAGCAAACAGATCCAGTCAGTACTCTGGAGAGGGCTCCCCCTTGTGGTCGGAGGAGGACATAACTGGTTAAACCCTGACCGAAATAAAATCATTAAAATATGTTTGTGTTTATTCAGCTACAGCCTCAACAACCATGTGCCTTCATGGAACTGTTTGTGCTGCAAAACACACGTGAGGCCAAATATATTTTACCAAAAGAAATACTTCCATAAACTATTCACATTTCATTCTTTAACCCTTTAAAACAAGAGTTCCAGTGTTTCTGCTGTTTGATTTTCTGTGACTCATCGAGCTGCTTTTCTCCTTCAGAATTTACTGGAAATATTGTGTTAATGGTTAAAAGTTACAGTATGTTAAAGAAGTCAACTGATGCTCAATACAAATATTCCCAAACAAAGCTTAATTATTGATGTCTATTGAATGTGATAGTCACATGAAAACAGTTCAGACTTTTTAATAATGGTGAATTTAGGCGTCAGATGGGGGCAATCCTCAATTTGTGGAGAAAAATGTTGTCAAATCAGCTTCTTACAGCCAAACTGTCATTAAAACATGAAATTAGTGCTGCCAGAAACGATTATTTTAATATTCGACTAATCACTGATTATTTTTTCCAATTAGTCGACTAATCAGGTCATTTTCAAACTGGATGTAAAACACACATCTTAACCATCATTAGCTGGAATCTAACTAAAAACTAGATATATAGTATTACCTGTGATAATGCTAGTGTGAATGCTGGAAGCTGAATATGGCCGCTGAAGATGTTAGTGCTGAGAGCTGAAGATGCTAAAAATGTATTACTAAAATGCTGAAATAATAGCAAAATTCAAAAACAGCCTAAAAAAACATAAAAAAACATAAGTTAGCCAATAAAGTTAGCATGTAGCTGAAATATTAGCTAAACTCCAAATTAGCCTAAAAAACTGAAAAAAATCTAAATTAGCCTAAGTAGCTAGCATGCAGCTGAAATGCTGCTCGAATATAGCCTAAAAAAACTTTTAAAAAATCCAAAATTAGCTGAAACAGCTAGCATGTAGCTGAAATATTAGATAAACTCCAAAATAGCCTAAAAAACCTTAATAAATGCCAAAATAGTCCCTAAATGTAGCACAATGACATTATAACTTTCAACTTTACTACACTCTGACACCATATAATATAAAGTAAAGACTAATCGACTATTAAATTAGTCGTCGACTATTTTAATCGCCAATTAGTCGTCGATTAGTCGACTAATTGTGCCCTACATGACATAGAGAACAATAACTTCATGTATTAAAGTTAAAGGCTGAAATGCATTAGTTTCATGGAAACTGTCTCTATCGTTGCGCTCTCATATACCAAACAAAAAGCATTTCTCCAATCTTTTCTGTTAGATCTTAGTGATTCCATTCTTCTTTGTTTTCTCCTTCGAAGCTACAACCTTTGTGGATCTCCATGCCTCATGCTGTGCTTTGCCCTGCCATGAATCCTCATTAAAAAGTGCACATGGATCTGAAAGGACTGCTCAGTAGTCTTGTTAGGACATAATCTCACCAACACGCTCAGATATTTCGCTTTGCTTGGAGCGTCGGCTGCAGAACCACACGGTGAGGCCGGGGTCAAACCTCTGTGAGGAAAATAAGTATTTAAGGGCAGAAACAAGCCAGTCTTTGGTGTGCTGACATCATTTACACTAATGAGCCAGCCAGGAGGAGAGCCGTGTCGTTTGCTGTGTGGATCTCCATACTAATGGTAAATGGGCTGCATTTGTACAGTTTTTCTATTTATGCTGACAATTTGTTACCCAGCAGCCCACATTTTCCAATTATCTGCACTTTCTGAATCGCTGCAGGTGAGCTAGTGTTAGTGGTATGAGGTTGCCATGGCCAGAAATAAAAACACAATTCTTCCTTTTGGGGAACGACACAAAGCTTAATGAGTTAACAGTGTTCTTGTAGCAGTAAAACATAAAGAAACTGAATGCGATCACAGATACTTTACTACTCTGTACATGTCATAATATCAAACCAACTGGCAATTGATGTGCAAAATAAACTAGAGGCATCACATTTACTGGAAGCATCTGAAGGGAAGTGAGCTGACAGCAGTGTAATACAGCACATTATGAAGGGGAGATGCTTCAGGTTTCATGGATCAGTTCTGTTTATTTCCTTCACTTGTCCTGTCTGAGCTAACAGATACGAGCTGAGCTTCTTATGGACAGTTTCAGTTGTCAAATCTGGGGTTCTGTCATCTTTGGACACACATGGCGTGCATTTTAAAAATCCTTTGTGTATTAGAGGCTAAACTTCATTTTTATGAGCACAGACATAACACTATTGCAGACTTCTAGACCTATCCGGTGTACCACATCTTTACCCAGTCTTTACTACTATGGTGCAAAGGCATGGTACACCCTGGAGATCTATCTAGGGTGTACCATGTCTATGGGTCCAGCTTCTCCATAACACTGAGAAAGAATGAGAGGATTTAGAAGTTGGAGTGACAGATGCATGTCCATATAGAGCTGATGTTTGTTCAAAAACAGAAACTCACTCTCAAACACGTCTTTGAAGTACCACCTACATCCCTCCCTAAACGGAGAGGCAACCTGAGGGACATCAGTCTGATACCAGCACCCAAAATCAGTCCATCACAGGTATCCCCACGGCCAGAGGTCACAGAAGCACAGAGAGTGCTGGCTGCACCCCATGCCCACAGGACTGGCAAGGGTCCACCCACATGAGAGCCCCATCCAGGCAAGGAGCCTGCCACCACCCACCCGACCAGAACCTCCATAACCTAGAACAGAACAAAAGCCCAGCTCAAGGGAGCACAACTCCCGTACCAAGGCAGAAGAAAGCAGAGATTCAACAGAATGAAAGGTTAGCAAGGACCAATCAGGCTCCAAGGAGACAAAGGAAAGGTCAACGACCTACCTGATGTCAGTGTAAGTCGCACAAACACAGCAACAAACCAAGTTTACATCTGATCAAAATATTGAGGAAGAATGCAAGAGTAAATGTAGAAATAAAAGTACCACCCTACATCTCATCCAGTCTCTTTAAGGAAAAAAAATTATGTCTTTAGGAGTGCCAGTGGAGCAGAGGTAGAGCGGTCAACCTCTGATCAGAACATTGTATGTTCAGTTCCTGCCCATGTGTTGAAGTGTCCTTGAGCAAGACACTGAACCCCACATTGCTCCTGGTGCTTATTGGATGGCACCGGAGCCATCAGTGTGCGAATGTGTGTGTGCATGGGTGTCAGTGTAAAGTACCTTGGGTCTTCTCAGAGGGTAACTGTCACGAATCGGTCCCGTCTCCCCCTCTGGCCATCAGTGGGGGGACTAGCACTTCCTGGGTCTCCCCACTACACTTCCCATCAGCCCCTGCTGTCATTCCCAGAAGCCCCACAGCTGTTTTCCATCTCCAATCATTCCCAGTGCTCAGTGTGAAGTCTTGTTTGTGCCACTCTGCCTGCATCTCTGAGCGTTCTCATCCTGACCCGATCTTCTGTTTCATCTGACCCTGACTCGTTTGCCGCCTCTGATGCCCTCATGCTCGTGTTTGACCCCTGCCTGCCTGACCCTGATTTAGCTTTGTGGACTTTTAACTGTGCTTCATGCCTGTTCTCTCGTCTGTGCTAGTAAAACCTGCTGCGCTTGGATCCAGCCGTCTGCCTGTTTGTGACAGTAGCAAACTGCTGTATAAGGATTTACCATTTAGAGTTCTGTAGATTTATTTGAACATTCTCTAAAAGAAATGTTTAGTAGAGATTGAAACAAGAGAAGGAACCACAAACACACAGAGACAAACATCGCCTTAAGATTATTTGTTATCCATGGACCTCATGACCACACTGCAGTCAGAAGCAGAATGTTAAGGACATGAATACGAGTTTATGACGGGAAAGTCTTGCAGACAAAGGAGGTTTCATCCAATGGTTATATATACCTGAAAGGCAGGCACGTATGGGAAAAGGAGAGTTACTAAATGTTTCTTTTGCTAGGAATCCATTTCTTAATTGTACTGAGATAGTCTAATGGGAACTCTTCAAACAGTAAAGGCTGGAGGAGCAGCTGTTCTCAGAAGTCCTTTTTTAAAGAGTTAAAGAACACAGTATTAAAAAGGTTTAGAAAACAACATTTAATTCTATTAGGCTTTCAACTAATAAAAATACAGACTTACATAAGTGGGATCACTTTCTATGATCCTGGAAAGCTGCTTAGACTCAATCATCATGACAGATGTTTGTGATGCAGGTTTAATGTCCATCCAATCAGACAATCGTTCAGTGATATAATTCTACATCCAGTAAACATGCAGCCATTGAATTTCTTCTGTTTTCTGCTCTTGTTACTTTAGACCTAAAGTCTCTTACAAATGTTACAACCAAGATCAAGCTGGGAACACATTTGTGTTATAGGAAATGTTCAAGTTAGGAGAAACATAATGATTAGAGGCCAGTTGTTCAAAGACTCACACAGTAAAGTCTTTAGGAAACAGTTACATTCACACCAGGATAACAAAGAGAGAAGAGGGAGATGGCAGTTACAGATTCTCCTCACCTTGTATCCCTAAGACAGGGGTGTCAAACTCAATCCCACAAGGGGCCAAAATCCAAGACACACCTTAGATCATGGGCCGAACTGGATAAACATTTATTGAACACTCTAAAACTACATTTTTAAAACTGTAACTTTTTAACATAACTATGAACTAGATATATAGTATTACCTGTAATAATGCTAGTGTGAATGATGTAAGCTGAATTTGGCTGCTGAAGATGCTAGTGCTGATAGCTGAACATGCTGAAATTGATAGCTAAAAATGCTGAAGCTAATAGCCAGCTAAAATATTAGCTAAATGACAACAAAAAAAACCCTAGGTTAACCAAAACAGCTAGCATGTAGCTGAAAAATTAGCTAAACTTCAAAATAGCTTAAATGACCAAAAAAAAGCCTAAATTAGCCAAAACAGCTAGCATGTAAATATTAGCCTGACTCCAAAACAGCCTAAACAACTTTAAAAAAGCCTAAATTAGACAAAAAACAGCGAGCATGTAGCTGAAATATTATGTAAACTCCAAAATAGCCTAAAAAATCTTGGTAAATGCCAAAATAGTCCAAAAAGAGAATGCCCGTTTTTAAAACTGAAAACTGTAACTTTTTACCATAATTATGAATAATAAAAATGCAGGAATATTATTCCAGAATAAATCAACTTAAACCTTAAATAACTTTCAATATTTTACTCTCCATAAAACTATATTTTGTCAAAATTATACAAGTTAGAAATAAGTACAAGATAACATCGGGTCATTAATAACAATAAAATAAAATGATCTGGAGGGCCGGATCTGGCCCCCGGGCCTTGACTTTGACTTTGACCCTAAGAACTCTGGTTTGGCTTCAGACAGAGTCTAGTTTTCTTCAGAAATACTCTCATGAATTTGGTGGGTCAGTGGTGGAAAGGCCACTGAGCAGAGAGAAGTGGTGGGGCACTCTGGTGGAACAACCACCTCACCTTAAATGTCAACCATCCAACAGAGATAACGGCAAAGTGGAGGTGGTGGAGGACTGCCGATACTGGAGAGATCAGGCGTAGAACACACTGGAAATTCTAAAGTGAAGTCTTTCCCAAAAACGATAGAGCAGATGTTACAGACACATTTGAAGGAGATTTTATAAAATATCTGTTTACATTTAATTCATTATGGAAGACCTGCATGGACCTATTGTCTATACTTTGGTTCTAATGTCCAGATACTTCTTAAATTCTGCACCATTCTAATTATTAAACAGTAAAATCTGTCTAGTTTTCATTCACAGTCATTTCACCTCATACTGAACAACATATTTGTTGAGCTAAAGTCAGGTGTCTGCAGGAGGAAGTGCTGTTGTGAAACTTCGTGCTGCAGATGTGGAGGAAGTGAGATGTAAAAACTGAACTTTTCTATTTCCTTTTATCGACACAAACACTCACAACTTTGTTGTTGATCTTCTTTTCCTGCTATCGCTGCTTTGATGCATAGCTGCTGAAGTGTAAATTGAATTCTCCGGAATCTTAGCGCAACGTTTCTGTTCTGGAGCACTGCGGTTAACAGGTGTGAACGCTCACTTGTGTGAAGCACAGCGGCTGATTGGTCGGTTCAGAAGGAAGTATGTGGTTCATTGCACACCCTCACACCACGGCTTAATGTGTCAAAAGTTGTTTGCAGCTTGATGCTATCACATTGGAAGTTTTACTGAATGCTCTATTCTGAGCACATGCCACTGAGCGTGTACTTTACCAAATAAGGTCATAAAAATAACTAAAGCTTTTTGGCAAATCTAGTTTTTATGTTAGGGTTCATTCATGAGGCTGTGAACAAAGAAAACCTTCACAGTCTTTATTTTTGTCCAACCACTGCTTGGTATTAATCTTTTTGAGAATCAGGAAACCATCCATCCATGTTCTTAGCCCATTTTGTTAGTTTTGGGGTCCCAAGGATACTGGAGCCTCACGCAGCCACTCGTAGGCGAAGCAGGAATCCCCCTGGACGGGTCACCAGTCTGCTGCAGGGCCTCAGTCACACACAGTCACATCTAGGGACTATTTGAATCACATGAGTCAAGGTGATGAAATTTGAGAGCTTTCCTTTTTTGACTTTACATTAATGTAATGCAAAGTCCAATTTTTGTTATATTTAACATACAAAACTTAACTGATTCAACAGTTAACATGTGTTATTAAAAGTATTAACCTTTGTGTGCACTTGTTGAGGATGTAACAGGTCTTGATATTTCACTTTGATCATGACATTGGACCCAGCATGTGATTGACTTCCTGTTGTTTCCTGCATCACCTTTGATGAGTTTTAAATTCCTCATACACTGAAAGTTATCATCCACACAGAAATCAAAGAGCGTTTTCTCTGCAGGTCCAGTCCATAAAGCAATAAGTGAGATGCAGAAACGTTCTGCTTTCTACTTCACCGTGTTTAAGTAGTGATGTGGTCTCCTGTTTATGTTCATAAACGTCACAAAATGTCAAATTAAAATAAAACTTAAAAAGTTGCTTTATGATGACGTGGACAGATGTGTCGATGAACGCCAGTTCATCAAAACCTTCTGGACAAATCCTTCTGATAAAGAGACGCCATGGGGAGGAGGCACTGATAGCATTGACGTGTTTGATTTGTCATTTTGCCAGCAGGATTTACTGACACTGAACTGATGCTTGTCTGATGAAGGCGCAGCAGCACACCTCAGCATAGCTTCAAACTAAGATAATTGACTTTGGGGTTTCGTTTGTGTGTGGAGTGATGATATTTCTGCAGGTTCATAGTCTTAGTCTAATGTAAAGACCCAACAACTTAAACGTGCACTCAACGAGCCATAAAATATATCCATGCAGTTTACAGTGTCTCTGAAATCCTTTTAGCCAATAAATTATGAGAACGACAAGAAAGAAATGCAGAAATTTAGACTTTAGAATACATGATTCAACATAACAGAAAATTACAGCGATGAAACCGGCTCTGCATTCTGGCCTTCCAGGCACATCGAAGAGCTTTGAAGGGACGAGTCATGCTGTCTTTATCCTTCATTTCATGTTGTCCTTCATTCAAGGTTTTTGCTTTTCTTCTTTGTCCTTTTTTTGAAAGGATTCCGTCCTTGTCTGAGCTGCAGAGCTTTCACAAAGCTTCCTGTCATGATGACAGCTGACAGAATTCTCTACTTTGGAGATTCAAACCTCTACAGATAGAGAGGAGTTTGTCTGTTCTAGCATGTTGGGAATATTAATGCTTTACCAAAATAGGTGGTATAAACCTTTTCTAAAAGTATTTCTTATTTGTAAGCATCTTTTTTTCCAGCTGAGATGGTTAAATGAGCGTGCTGTGAGAGGACCTCCAAACGCTCAGGTGCAACAATGATGGACAACACTTCAGCACAATGCAGCAGCGCAGCAGGGTGAGCTGTCAGAGGCTCGTTGTGGTCCTAAAGTCTCACAAAGCAACTGCTGTCATCCTGAGATCAGGAAAAAGAAAAACAGAAAGTAAAGCATGAAAGAGTTTGTTCTTTATTCCTCACCCCAGTCTCTCATGGGAACTGGTGATAAAGAAACAGCAGATTCAGAGCCAGAGTGAGTGAGGAGTGCAAACACAGGTTTCATGGAAGCATGATAACACCGGCACCAACGGGGACTGACGAACACCTACAGCGGCGGTTGGCGTGCAGCTTATTAATGACCAATGCAGTATCACAGGACATCAGGGAAGGAACATGCAAACTATTTCATGAACAAATGATTTGCAATTTAAATGGCATTTCATGGGTCTTTTGATGGCGCATAATAGCAGATTAAACATAATTATCAGGCTGATCACTATAGCAACCTAAAGGCTCTTTGAAGTGGATTAAAGAGGCTTCCAGAGAGGGAAAAGGTGGCCATTACACATGCAAGTGAGGGCGAAAACTACAGCCGGATTGTGCATTCAGTTCATGCTGAACCTCCACTTGTAGGTTCCAGAATCTCTTCGACAACGATTAGTCGGCAGAACAACCTGTTGTTGAGGTTTGGAAGTATTGAGTCTTTTTGTACTTAGCCCAATATTAGAATAATCCTAACTGAAGCAAATGCTATGGAGCAACTGTGAGATTGATGTCAAAGATGATGCATGTCTTGACTGGTTCAGGCTAACGCGACATGTCAGCAATTCTTAAAGCGTAGTTCTATTCTCCACTGCACAACGGTTTAAAAGATGGCACTGAACACTAAAATGGAATCTGTTTCTAATTTAATCCAGGGGTCCCCAAACCTTTTCTTGTGAGGGCCACGGAACTGTTTTCTTCTCTGATGGGGGGCCAGGTCAGTTTGTAGGCTAACAGAAGAAGTCTAACAATCACAGCCTAAACGTAAAGATTCATATGGTTTTCCAGAAAGACACACGTAGCTAAATGTTAAATAATTCATTTTTGTAATCTTCACAGAAAAAAATGATACTAAAACATTTCAAAAACTAGCATTACCTGCAATGGTGTATACTTATATAGCGCTTTCTACCCTCCTTTGAGGGTCCAAAGCGCTTCACAGTCACAGACCCATTCACCCATTCACACACTGGTGGCGATACATTAAAAGCTGAAGATGCTTAAATTGATGGCTGAAAACACTGAAGCTGATAGCTAGTTAAAATATTAGCGAAGTGCAAAATTAGAGGAAAAAAAAATCTAAATTGGCTAAAACAGCTAGCATGTAGCTGAAGTATTAGCTAAATGCCAAATTAGCCTAAAAAACTGGAAAAATGTCTAATTTAGCCAAAATAGTGCAGAATCCGGCCCGCGGGCCGTAGTTTAGGGCCCACGCGACAACAGCCTATGATCTGTTTCATTCAAGTCATAAAACGTATCAGAAACAAAAGACAAAAGACTGTAAGCACTCGTCCTGAAGTGCTCCTAAAACACACAAAGCAAAGCTGACACGTTAATCCTGTTAACAAAGAAATAAAACCAGCCGAGGACAGTTAGTGAGCAGCTGTTTTCAACACTTGGAGCATCTCAAACACTTCAAGCTCTATCCTGCTGCACTGTGGAGTCAACAAATGCTGGTTTATTGTGACAGTGTTCCAGCTCTGAAATAGGAGATCATTACTTTCCCATCCTGTATTAGAACACCTGGCAAAACAGAGCAGACACATCTGGAGTCCTGAGCAAGAGCAGAAACTCCACAGAGATGAAATGTGAAGGCCTCTTTCATTAGTATTAGATGTCCTGAACCGAGAAGCTCTACTTTTGTCCCATCTGTCCACTGTTGTGGTTTGGTCATATATGTTTTAGTAAATGCTATTCTTGCTTTTTATGCCTTTGTGTCCTCCTGGGTCAGGGGTCAGCGACCTGAAGCTCCCGAGCCACATGCACTCCTTTATCCCTCTATTGTGGCTCACTGGCTTTGAGGAAAAATGCAAACAATTTCAATTAAGGATGCGTTTGTGGTTTCAATTTGTTTTAGTTCTGAATGAAATTTTGTTGTTTTTGTTTAGACTTTAACATGTCAGATAACTGAGTAGTGAAAGGTTGGATGTTCTGTCAGAGATTTATTATTTAAATATGATTAAAACTCATCTTCTGATCTTCAGCTGGACAACTGTGTCTAGTTACTGTT
Source organism: Oryzias melastigma (assembly GCF_002922805.2). Lineage (NCBI taxonomy): Eukaryota > Metazoa > Chordata > Actinopteri > Beloniformes > Adrianichthyidae > Oryzias > Oryzias melastigma. Next base: position 24,938,952 of record NC_050529.1, read on the forward strand.
CAGAGGAAAGTTCTTCAAGTATAAAGTAGATCTTATTTGACACAGGGTGTATTTTATTTTGAAAGGAGAGAGGAAAGAAGAGTAAGGAGGATTTAGAGCTCACGTTAAAGTCAAGGCCCGGGGGCCGGATCCGGTCCAGCTACACCTCTGTTGTAGAAGGAACTCAACAACACTGTGGTGTTTCACAGAACACATCTAGTCTCTTTGCTTGTAAGTGAATGTGTATAATGAGAAGTGTATCTTGCATGCTGCTTAGCTGCACAGCTGTCAGGAAGTGACTCTGCTTACAGTGGTGCAGTGATGGACAGCGGATTTTCTGCAGCACTGGCAGAAGTAAACAGTTCTAATGTAATGGTACCGCTCACTGAGGAGCAACGTATGGAGATGATTACTCCGTTCATTTGCTTGGGGTTTGTCTGGATTCAGTTGTTGGTGTTTTTGTAGTTCTGGATTTGTTCAATATAATTTATCGTGTTGGTGAAATCACCATCCGTGAGAAGTGTGTTCTGTTGTTATAAAGGAAACTTACAAAAACAGTTAAAGTCTTAATCAGAACTTCCCTTGCAAGTGAAAGTGCTCAAAATATCAAGAGTGTACACATTCAATGAGCCTGTGGAGAGAAGATGTTCATGTACATTTTGTAACAACATGCAGGTCATATTGAACACTTTACGACACATAAAGGTGAAGGTGAGACACAGGAGTGTGTTCAGATTTCTCATTTTTCCACCTCCTCAAATCTGCACACCGAGCAAGGAGAATGTGACTGCTGTTCCTGAGATACGTGCACCTGGTACAGGTTTGCATGTTTGGCTGCTGACAGCCATGGAGCTGTGAGGACAGATGTGGCTAAGACTTTACTGAAAACCAGAGTGTGGCGTACGCCAGCGACTCCCATACATACAGCCTACATTGGCCGTAGAAATACTTGAGTAAACACGTACACACGGTGCAGCTGCTCCTCTCTACGACTCGCCCAGACAACCTCAAAACCTGCAGAACCCGTGTGGGTTCATAGAATTGTTCTTTAATGATCATTCTCTATGTATTCTTCTGTATGTTTTTAATTCCTAAAAACTCAATCACACTTTCACTGATTTCATCAATCTTGGTATTAAAACGTTCAGCTTGTTAAGGACATTCCTGCTTGTACTTTTGGTATTTGTACATTTGACAGTTTTTTTTAGGATTTTACGCAATTTATGTGATTTTTCAACCCCATTGAAAATAAATAGAATTATTTCAAATGTATGCAATTAAAAACATTCAACATGTTGAGGACATTCATGCTTTTACATTAACTTACGCAATTATTGAAATTTTACGCAAATTTGGCCTTTTTTTTCAGGCAATTCTTTAAATATTTGTACACTTTCTACAAATGATGCCAGGCTGGTATCAAAACATTCAGCATGTTCAGGACATCAATGCTACTGAAGTTTTTAAGGCTAATTTTGAATTTAGCTAATATTTTAACAACATACTAACACTGAGGTTTATGGGCGATTCCTGACTTTAGCTAATATTTTGCAACATGTTAACTTTTTACGCTAATTTTACCTTTACTACGTTTTTTTTTTTTTTTTTTTTTGCTAATTTGGCATTTACTGAGGTTTTTTGGGCTATTCCGGACCTCAGCTAATGTTTTATCAACGTGCTAGCTTATTTGGCAAATTTCTTATCTACTAAGGTTTTTTGGGATAATATTGAGTTAAGCAAATATTTTAGTAACGTGTTAGCTTTTTTTAGATAATTTAGCATACACTAAGGTTTTTGGACCAATTCTGAGTTAAGCTAGTATTTTAGCAACATGGTAGTTTTGCTGGCTAATTTAGCATCTCTTGAGGTTTTGGGGCTAATTCTGACTTTATGCCTTTTACACATTTTTGAATACTTTGATTTTTTTCTAATTTTTCAAGAAATTCTTTAATTTATTTGTGCACTTTCTGCAATTTCTGCAACTTAAAGTCCTTTAGTAACTTGACAATTGTGCAAATAGCTTTAGCAATTTTGCAATTTCCCCACTGTGGGACAAATAAAGGTTTTCTTAATCTTAATCTTAATCTTAGCATTCTCAGCAAATCCCTTCTGCAATTACATTAAATTTCTTCAGCATCTTAAATAAAAAGCTTCAGCATGTTCAGTGAGCACATTCAGCAAAATGCAGTCATGACAAGAGGTCCTGCTATTTCCTCCCCCTTTATATCATGCTGTGGTTTGGTCTGGCAGCCCTACTTCCTCGTTGGCAATTAAAGAAAGCAGGACCTACAGCAGCAACAATGAATGAAGACGAGTCTACCCCTGGGTCAACTGAGAGACCTTTAGAGCGTCTGTTCATAGCTTACCACACAAACTGTTGCAGCTGAATGTCACACACTCGATTATAATTGAGAAACTGCAAAAATGTTTACTGGAGCATCAGTCAGCCCTTCTAAAGAAAAAGGAAATTTTTAATCAAAAAATGATCTTGCAGAAAAACACTAAACCTGACATACTGTCTTAACAAAAGTCTCATAGTTAAAGCTATAATATAACATTTTATCGTTATTTTATTTATTATGCCTCATAGAAAATGTTTTGGCTTAAATATTTTCTTAACCTAGAAGGAAATAAATCTTTGATCATTTCCTGTTAAGAATCCCCAGACTGCCTGAGGTCAGGAGTTATGAGATTCTGTCCAGACCAAAAAAAAAGTGTGTCAAATGTGGTCCGCTGTGGCCATCAGTCACTCTTTAGATAAGGGCTTAAGGTCAAATGAGAGATGGTAACAAAGCTCTGCGGAACAGGATTTCACTCTCAGACATCCAGCTTCAGAAGGTCACGGTTTGACAGATGAGGCCACACAGGCTTCAAGAACACCAGAAAAAGCTGAAAGGAGCCATAATCGCCACAAATGCAAGGAGTGTGCTCATCCAGACCACTGCAGGAGATGCGCTCTGAAGGCTGCACAGCTGCCTCTGCAGGACCTCCTCCATACATGCCCCACAGGAAGCAGAGGGATTCTGCGGGGTATTAAGGCCCAGACCAGCGTCCACTGAAGGCAAACACCTGCTCTCCTTCTCGGTCCATTATCCTTACCAACACTTCTGTCACACGCTCACTGCACTCAACCTGTAAGAAAACTTTGAAGTCTTCCTCCCAAGGCAGAAAAGCAGCATCTTCTCAGCAGCCGTCTGTCTCCTCAAACCAATTCTGACGTAAACCTTAATCTCATCTTTAGCTTCATCTCCCATCTTTCCCTTTCACATCTTGTCCTGCAACCTAAACTTTAATTCCAGCTCGAGATACAAAAAGAATTTAGAAACTGATTTCTGCACTACCATGAATTATCTGGTTATACACTCTATAAAAAGGTTTCCTTTTGGGAGTCAGATCATTTCAATCAATATTGAGCTTTAGGAAGTCATTGATGCAGGACTGTTATGAGCAACAGGCAGCATTCTGACCAATCAGAGTACACATGATTTCAGAAGGTCACATCTGAAGATGAGCATCTATGACAGAACAGTAACTTCATTTAAGACCATTTATATTAAAACATATATGCTGTTTGAAAGAGATGTCACTGTTTGTTTACATGTGTGAGTATGTGCATTAGTGTGTGAGCAGAAGATAAAAACATTCACCACCAAAAAAATAAAAAGTGTCATTTTTTTCAAGCAATTACATTAAAAAATAACAAGCATGTAAGGCAGGGGTCCCCAAACTTTTTCTTGTTAGAGCCTCATATGTGTTTTCTTCTCTGATGGGGGTCGGGGTCAGTAACAGAAAAAGAGTAACAATCACAGCCTAAATGTAAACATTTATGGATCTCCAGAAAGACACACATAGCCACATGTTAAATAATTCATTTCTGTAATCTTCACAGAAAAATTAATAACAAAACATTTTAAAAACTAGATTTATAGCATTATCTGCATTAATGCTAGTGTGAATACTGTAAGCTGAATGCTGCCGATGAAGATGCTAGTGCTGATAGCTGAACATGCTGAAGTTGATAACTAAAAACACTGAAGCAAATAGCTGAAGATGCTGAATTTGATAACTTAAAACGCTGAAGCTAATAGCTGCAAATGCTGAAATGGATAGCTAGCTAAAATACTAGCAAAATACCAAATTAGCCTAAAAAAACTGGAAAAATACATCTAATTTATCCAAAACAGCTAAGCCTGTGACTAAAATATTAGCTAAACTCCAAAATAGCCTAGAAATCCATAGTGATTCCTAAGACAGTGGAAAACGCTTGCAGAAAAAAGAGCTGAATATTTTAACGAGCTAACGAGCTAAAGAGCTATAGACATCCAAAAAACATATGGAAGAAAAAGAATAATAACAAAGAAATGAAAAAAAAGTGAATCACTATATTGCTTTACAGCATTCAGACTATTAAACCACTGAATATTCTGTCCTCTCTCGTCATAGTTCAGACTGCAGCAGGGTGGAATAAAAAGTCACGTTCTACGTGGGTCTGGATCTGCGTTTCTGAAAGTGTCTTTGGAGGCGGGCCTGATCCGGCCCGCGGGCCGTAGTTTGGGGACCCGTGATGTAAGGTAAGACTTCTAACGAGCAAATCGGCCAAATGCATAAAAAATAATACTCTATATAAATATAATATCAAAACATGCTTAGAGAGTTATAAAAAAAAACGTATGAGTATATTGAGTTATTTAAAAAATTCACAAAAATATTCAAGTCGTGTTAAAGGATGTAAAAGATACTAGACAACCCCCTAATCTAACTAGTCTTTGGTAATCTATATTTTAGTCTTTAGTCTGCCCTGAAGAGAGTCATCAGGGGTGAAAGGAGCGGTGTAGAAGACTGTGCTGACAGCAGCCATGTTGTTGCAGTCTGTAACAGGTCAGTGTATTCAGCGTTTCTTCAGTCTCCGGAGAAACAAAAGATTCTGATTTTTGCTCCTTTAGTAGCAACACTGCGATCATATTTAATGCAGCGCTTTAGAAAAAATGAACCAACGCATGTAGACCATGTTAAAATAACATCTTTCAACTTTCTTTAAGAAGAATATACTTTTTACTATTTTTATAAATAGCATACTCTAATTGATTTGAACATAATATGCCTTTGTTGTTATGGAAACGGCACGTTTTTCAGAAGAACAAGAAACCTTGAAAACAAAAAACCTGGGTACTTTCTCTTTAGAACGTGTTTTTGCTTCACTTTCCTAAATAGGGGAAGTTTGAACTGAAACAAAACCTATTTCATTGTACAAAAACCACTTTGGCCGAATCCTGGCCATGATCCCCTCCCGTCCCAGTGAAGCAGGCCAAGTCATTTCAAAGACCTTGGTTTCCAGTTTCATTTCCAGTAACGCCTTCTTCCCCTTTTTTCTCTGACCTACATTTCCAGGCTTGAATCCCAGTCATTGACTGCTGGATTCAAACAATCTCAGTCTAACCTTCAGTCCAGCAGCAGCAGCATTCCCGACCATGTCTCTGGTATTTGTCTCTCCTCTGTTTAGCATGTATTGCTGGTATTTCTGCCTTTATCGTCTCTGACCAGCTTTTTCTGAGGATTTATCACTTCATTTCTTTGTTAACATCAGTTTGTTTCCAAGCAACAAAAATCCCTCTGAGTCCATTAGAAAGGAAGTAGCTTTGACTGGAGCGTTAAAGAGCGGGACTAATGTGCCACTCAGCACAGCGTTTCAGTCAAACGTCTGACCAGCGCTGGTCCATCCAGTGTTGATGTTCTTTCATTTACTGTAACTTTTCAACCATTAACACCATAATTAGAGCAGATTGACACAGCCGTTATCCTATTAACAGTTAAAAAGTTAAAGTATGTTGTTAAAGATTTTGTGTTAAAATCACTGGTGATGCCTCAGGTGTTCAAGGGTTAAGTTAGTATTTTAGCAACGTGCTAATTGTTAGTAAACCCCTGAATGGAGGCAGATGTACCTGTGAGCCGTCGTCATGTTAACATTATTTCCTGCATATTTGCATGGTAACAACTTAAATCTTCTGCTTTCCTTTTTAATGTGAGAAATGTACAGGATACCAGAAAGCTGAACTTTGCAGATTTTCTTGTTTAAGTTCTTGTTTTGAGTCAGAAAAAAATGCAAGTTTCATCTACTGGGTGTGAAAAAGTGTTTGTGTTGTCATGTTTGAAATTGAACCTAAACAAAATGTAATCATGCATGTCTTTATATAACAGAAAACAATGCACTGATCATTTTTTGTGTAACCTTTTACTCATGTCAAATGCTTTTTGGTGCATCTCACTGTAACATGTCTGTTTCATAGCTAAAAGACTTTTTAATATAAACTCTGCTTCTACTGCACACTATTGCTAACGTTATTGCAACCATAACTAACACTGTTAAGAGAAAGCTCCCCCCTCAACTCTTATGTTACCAATCAAAAGCACTTTCTCACTTCTCCTGGAAAGGCAAACGTCAATTTACAAATAATTAACCCAATTTAATGACTTTATCAAAGTTCTTCTCTTTTTCCTAAATTTTGAGTCAGGAATCTACAGGTTCTCCCATCAGGAGCAGAATGCAAACCATCTTCTGACATTTCCTCTCAAAAGTGAGGATGTTTGTGGGTGTTCAGCATGCATCATGTAGACTTCTCCTCGCTGTTCTCACGTGGAGATGCGACCTGTGCTGCAGAGCCTTTTCTCGTGCTCTCTCCCATCAACTTGGCTCTGTTTGGTGCCTTACAGCTCACCTCACCTCATCACAATGCAGCCAGTAAAACCAACAGAGTGAAGATGGGATTTCTTAGAGGAAAGGAGATCCACATCAAGCTGGTTTAAGGTGTGTCTGCACTCTTTAAGCTGCATCTGCCTGAACTCATTAAATAAAACCATTTTTATAGTATAGAAGGATAAATCGTAGAAAAAAACATCACAAGAAAAAGCAATAATGGAGAATGATCAGTATCTCTGATGTTCTCTCTGTTGTTCTTTATCTTTGCATCGACCTCCACAGTTATGAAGAAGGAGTTATTAGAATGTTATGGCTGGAACAGCACTTACTGATTGTGTTGCACTTGCAGCACCATTTGGAAGTCGCTGGATGAGAGCAGAATTTCTCCTGAGGCTGGATAATCCGCCTGCAAGAGTGAAGATCAGCCCATCAGTCAGTGAGGTCAGCAACATGAAGACTTACAGGTACTGAAGACTGTCAGTGGAAGACCGTGAAGAATGTGAGACATCAGGCCACAATCAGACTGTCCACATGTTTATTATACAGACACCACGTTTCCTATGGCTTATAAATCCACACTGTAGAAAAACATAGAAATATAAAGATACACATAATTCAAAATGAAATAATAACATTAAGCTAAAAGGACCAATTGAATGGGGTTTAGTCAGGTTAGGTTAAATAAGGTGTGTGTTTTATCTGCCCTTTCATCACCTCCTCCTTATCTACACTGTCAGGTTGCTTCATAAGCTTTGCATGTGAGGGAGGTCTTCCATTTCCTCATCTGCCTGCACACTCTCCTTCAAAAGCCCAGAAACCTGATGCAACACTTGGATATTCACCACTCCTGTGCACGGACACCTCTGTGAGCTCCAGTCACAAAAATATAGCATGCAGCAGTAAAAGAGACTATTAAAAACAGATACTTAGTCGTAACAAACCCCCCATGTTTGAAATCCTGTGGATGAGAGTGAGACAGAGCCCAGGAAACCTGGAGGCCTCAGACCCGTCTGACTGAGATGTTCCATGTGCTGCAGAGAAAACCGCTGCAGGCCAACACCCGCCTTCTAATGCAACATGATGCTCTTCAAATGAGACTATTAGGATGTTATTTGAGCTGGCTAGTTTGAAGGAAGAGTGCAGAGGCTGATGGGAAAAAAGCCCCCATCAATACTGATGAAAAGACTGTGAGACGTTACTTTAAATCAAATGAATTTAAATAAATCTAAGGTTTAGTTGACACCTTTCATATGAAATACACATTTAGGTCTGTATCGAAGAAATATATAAAAACTAATACAAAATGCCATAGAATACAATTTCAAATATAAATATACATGAAATATAAATAAATAAATTCTATGACGAGGTAAACTCACTTTTATCTTTCTACTGAAACTCCACAGACACTTTTATTTATTCATATTTACTTTGTTATAGTTATTAATTATTACTATCTTTAACAAAAATTGATTTAGATGTTTTTGTAAACCAGAATATACTTGAGAAGTTGACTAATTTTGGCACTTTGGGTAAAAAAAAGCACAAATGTTTGTTTTATTCAAATGAAAAAACAACTCACAGAGAAGAAAAATCCAGAATTATTTTTGGAAAAATTGTTTGTGAAAATTAAACATAGCATACTTGACTGACCCTATAAAAGTAGAAATAGTGAACTAGAACCTTCCTTGCATCCAGCTAACATCCCAGTGATGTGGGAGTTTTTAACTGCTCACATCTGAAGCTCTTCCTTGAAGGAATCTTTGATGCTGAACATGATGATAAACTCTACTGTGGCTTACTTATAGACCATTAAGAGGAAAATCTGGCCAGTCAATTAGGGTAGAAACAGTTCATAGTTAAATACTTGATCTATTATTCTAGGTGAAACTGTGCTGCAGAACAATGAGTTATAACAGATTGTGAAGCTTTTTCAGCCACAAGTATAAACACAAATTTCCCCAAAGGGAGTAAATGTTTTCAATTGTCTCACCATAGTAGGAGTTTGGTTTGCAAAGCTGCATAGCATCACCAGTTCTGTTCATAGTCTTTATTGACAGAATTTCAGCAGCCAGGGCCTGGAGGGGGTCTGGTTTGGGTACCACAGGATTTAATCTCTGCTCTTTGCAGAGGATGTTGTTCTGTTGGCTTCATCGAGTCAGGACCTCCGACATTGGTTTACAGCCGAGTGTGAAGCAGCTGGAATGAGGGTCAGTACTGAGGCCATGGTTCTGGACCGGAGAAAGGTAGTCTGTCCTCTCTCGGTGGGTGGAGTGCTCCTGCCTCAGGGGGAGGAGTTTAAATATCTTGTTCACGAGCGAGGGAAGATCGGAGCGTGAGATCGACAGGCGGATTGGAACAGTGTACGTCCTTATGCAGTCGCTGCAGCGGTGGTGAAGAGAGAGCTGAGCCAGAAAGCAAAGCTCTCAATTTACCTGTTGATCTTCGTTCTAATACTCAGTCATGGTCAGGAGCTCTGGGTCATGACTGAAAGACGGAGGTTCTGAAAACAAGCGGCTAAAATGAGTTTCCTCCAGATGGTGTCTGGGTGCTCCCTTAAGGTGCTTTCACATTGAACACGATTCGCGCAACAAAATCACATGCCCCGCCCCTTTTGTCACATGACGAATTCCAGCTCATCACCTGTTAAAAATGTGTTCCTGAGTTTGATGCCACGTGTGGGAGGAGCAACCAGCCAATGTTTTTAGGATGATGCTATAAGGAACGCTGTCTGCGGATATCTCACCTGGAATGTAGGAATGACACAAGATTTTGAGAAATCAGGTTGATTTATTGTGAAGAGTTCTAAAAAAAAACCTAATCATGTCTCCATGTTTGAGTTTATATGATTATATTAAAAGATTTTCTTGATAGAGGGAGCTGTGTCTGATTGACAGCCACTTCCACGCTGTTTCTGTGTCTCTGTGGCTGAACTTGTAGGGTCTCTTTTTTGTATTAACCTGAGGGGGAAAAAATAACATCAGGAGAACTTTTTCTTTTTTTGAATGTCTCAATGAGGCCCAAGCCAGCAGCCTCTGCACCCCACAGCAGCTCTGTCCGGAGAGAATCCCGCCCAAAGTAGCTGGATAACCTCTGCAACCCCATGGCTCCAACGGGTTCAGAAAATAGATGGAAGTTCTGGACAAAAACACTCTCTTTGGATTAATATTGTACCCGCTGATCGAGCCACTGAAAACGTCACGTGCCCAAAGCTGAGTTCCTGATTGGTAGATGCGACGCAGCGACCCGTCAAACTACAGATAATTACATTTTGGCTGCACCGTCCGATTCGCGCCTTGTTGCTCAAATTAAGCTGCTGGCAGACCTTCATGCCGCGCCCGTCGTTCAAATCGCACAATGGGACGTCATGTCGCGTTTGTTCCATTGACTTAACATTGAAACTGGCTGCCTTCACAGTGCCAATCGCATTTGGTGTGAATGCAGCTTTAGAGATAGTGTGAGAGACTCGGTCACCCGGAGTAGAGCCGCTTCTCCTCCATATCCAGAAGGGCCAGTTGAGGTGGATCAGACATCTGGTCCGGATGCCTCCTGGACGTCTCCCTGGAGAGGTGTTCCGGGCATGTCCCACTGGCCGGAGGCCCCGGGGAAGACCCAGGACACGCTGGAGAGACTATGTTTCTCGGCTGGCCTGGGAACACCTCGGGGTCCCCCCAGAGGAGCTGGAGGAAGTGACCGGAGAGAGGGAAGTCTGGGTATCTTTGCTTAGACTGCTGCCCCTGCGACCCGGTCCAGGATGAGCGGAAGAAGATGGATGGGTGGATATTTCAACATTTCTTGTTTGTTTTTTTTGCAGATTAAACGTTAATAATCTGTGTTCCCTTTGATAGTCTGGTTATACGATGCCCCTGAAGTGCATCTTCTGATCTTTCAAATGTCTCTGCGTTGAGAGATTTGGTGATGTGATCTGCACTTCAGGGCTGCTGTACTAGTCACCCTTCAGACATGCATCCTGCCACCCAGCCTCTTCATTCAGAAGGTTTTGGGTTTGCTGAAACCTCAGGTGAGATTCAAGCCTGCAGGAGTAAAGTGTTAGTCTTCTAAAGGTTTAACACAATCACAATCTGATCTCTGACTTGAGGATGGAAATCTCTTTACCAAGTGCTGAATCTATTTTTACTATTTCTACTATTTTCTGACAAAAACTAATTCCTCAAAAGTATTGATTCAGACTTGATTTTTAATTTGACTTATTTGTTAGACGTATCAAAGTGGCTCCACTTGCTGTCCCAGCCAGCGGCTGCTGGTGGTTCTGCTTTTATTCATTTGGATTGTGACATCTGTTGAACAATTTCCTTTCTATCTATGTCTTAACTGCTAAACAAAAAAGAGAAGTCGAGCTTCTCTATTCGTATGCAACACTCAATATTATGTTGTAAGATCAACAGTACTAAGAGTCTAAATTCACATTAGGATGTGAACTGATTAGATTAACTACAGAAGTGTGTTAAGGTTCGATATAAAAAAGTCCAAAAGACCTGTTTGATTCTTTTTTTTTGTTAAGTCATTTCTTTCAAAGATCCATTCAAGTTCGTCTCGGCTCTCTCGCTCCTCACAGGAGACGGCTGCGTCTAATTCAGGCTGAAGCTGGAAAAGTGAAGAAGATGAAACTTTGGTTGGTGATTTTATGGAGGAGCTGTACCATTCCGTATGATACACAACTTATTATTTAAAATCTACAACCAAAACAGTGAAAAAAAGAAAAACGAACGTTAAACAAACAAAAGGTCCAAACACATAACCTCAGAGTGAAATCTATTTCTACAGAGTAAATCCTCATCTAAAAATGTCGACAGCATGCTCCTCTTGTTGTTTTAAACTGCTGCATCGGTACATTCCATTGAGGAAAACAACAGTAGGACAATGATTGGTACATTGTTGAATTGTAAAGTAGGTGTTAAAAGGTCTTCACGGACCCATTGATGAAGTCTGCTCCCATTGGCTACCCGTCATCTGTCACTCAAACCCCCCAGACGGTCGACGTCAGACCCACAAACGCTTATTGAGCCATCTGATTGGTCAATTTATAACTCTAATAACTTGTGATAATGGAAAAAAATCTTTAAAAAAATTAGGATTAGAAAAAAGAAGTTAATCAGAAAGCAGCAGAGGAAGAATGATTATTCTGACATACAAAATGACTGAGAAATAACTGTCTGTTTCTCAATGTAAGTCAATGGGACTTTGGCCTTTTTGCAACCCAGTGGTACTTCCTATATGGAACACGGAAGGAGGGGGGCTTGCTCTGTCCAGTTATTCTTATACAGTCTATGGAAACAACCCTCTCCATTTACCTGGGCTTGGACCCCTGGATTGTGCCCCTTGTGGTTGCATTAAGAAAACTCCTGTGTCAGATTATTATTTTGTTTGCCAGACATGTCTACCAAGAAAAGAAACTTCAACATCAAAGAGTAGCAAAAGTATTTTGTACAAAGAACAAGGTGGCTTACATACAGATCAATTCTGTTTTCTTATAACAACAATGTTTTAATGGGACAAAAAACTAATTAGCTCATATTACATGCAAGAGAGACAAATAAACAGAGCAATCCCTACTCCAAAGAAGGAAAGGAGAGGATGACACAGTCATGGTTTTGGGTCACCTGCAACATTTAAATAAAACCTCCTGAAAAACCTATTAATAAAATGCTACAGAGTTTGTGTCAAAAACGGTGTGAGGAGCATGAAACAAACATTGAGAGGAAGTTGTAGAGACATTTGTCTGCAAAGGCGTGAGGTGTTCTGCTCTGATCGTCCTCTGCATCCTCCATTACTTTCCAGGAAACAAACCGTCTTCGTCTGCTGCCATACACAACATTTCTATCAGTAGTGAAAGGCCATCACTTGTAATTACTGCATTCATGTTCATGAATGCACCGGTAGCCAGAACCACTAACACATTTCTGCATAAATGACCTGTTTGTTGAGTTTGTTTGACTGAGCTTAGCTACTTTCAGATTAGAGCTGCCAAGATTAGTCCACTAATCGACGACTAATTTAATAGTCGATTAGTTGTTACTTTGTATTGCATGGAGTCAGAGTGTAGTAAAGTTGTGAGTTATTATGGCCTTCTGCTAGCTTTTGGACTATTTTGGCATTTAATAAGGTTTTTGAGGCTAATTTAGAGTTTAGCTAATATTTCAGCTACATTCTAGTTGTTTTGGCTAACAGGTTTTTTTTAGACTAATTTGGCATTTAACTAATATTTTAGCTGGCTATCGACTACAGCATTTTCAGATATTAGCCTTAGCGATTTCAGCTATTAACTTCAGGTTTTACCTTCAGCGTTTTTAGTTATTAGGTTCAGTCATTTTAGTTATCAGCTTCAGCTTTTCAGCTATTAGCTTCAGCGTTTTTAGTTATCAATTTCAGCATCTTCGGCGGCTAAATTCAGCTTACAGCATTCACATTAGCATTATCGCAGGTAATGCTATATGTCTAGTTTTTAGCTATTTTAAAGGTAATGATGGTTAAGATGTGTGCTTTACATCCAGTTTCCACATGACCCGATCAGTCGACTATTAAAATAATCGTTTGTGGCAGCACTATTTCAGAGTCCTCCAAAACTGTTCTCTGGCCTGTTTGGTTTGATTCTAAAACTTCTGATGTGAATGTTCATCAATAGTGAGCACAAACACACAGGATTTATATTTTGCAATATCACCTCAAACTAAGCATGCTTTCTGTTAAACAACTGCTCTGATTTATTTAGTTATATGTTAAAACTGGCTCATTTTAAAGGGCTGTGTGATTAAGAAGCAACATTATTTTGGTTGGTTGAGACCATACTTTGAGTTTTTTAGGTTCACTAGGGTTTAGAAAACAAACACAACAGCACAACCTGGATTTTGAAGCAGCTTAAGTCTAACTCTAGAGTCCATACTTTATCCTAAGTGATGAAATTGATATTGATTTGCTTTGATTGATTTAATTATTTCAAACATTAAAAACAATTGAATACAATTTAAAAAATTACAAAACTGAGAAAAATCTTACCCATTTCAGATAAATAGCAAAACACTTTGATAAGAAAATAAGGAAAATTAAACAAAGTAATTACTCATAATCATAAATAGAGTTATTTTGTATTAACCCTTTACCACCTGAGGCATCGTCGACATGATGACGCTTCGACACAGAATCTTTAACGTACTGTAACTTTTCAACCGTTAACAGGATAATTCCAGTAGATTGTGAAGGAGAAAAGTGGCTTTTCTCCTTCACAATCTATGGGAATTATCCTGTTAACAGTTCAAAAGTTAGAGCAAATTCAAGAAAATAAACACTGGAGCTCCCATGTTAAAGGGTTAATGGATAAAGTAGACACATTGGCTTATTTTTGATATATAATTTTGCATAGTTTCCATAATATGGTTTTTATCAGCTCAAGTGTAGATTAATATTTCTGTAAAGCAGCATTTTTAAAATAATAAAAATGTCATTTTACTATGTAGTTCAGCTTTGACTATGTTGTTTCCAGTGTATTTCTAAAGCCTTTGAAACAGGAGCTCAGCTCCAGTTTAGGCATTGATGTTGTGACTCATTAAAGTAAAAATGCAAAAAGTTTCAAGGCAAAGCTGGATAAAAAGAAAAGATGTTGAAATAGTAAAAAGACAGAAGAAGGGCGAGCTTTGTCTGAGTAAATAATGGGCGTTCTGCTCTTCTGAATGCAGAAGAGCCACTAATCTCTTTTATCCACATGATGCTGTTCAAGTCCTCAGGTCAACAGGTTTGAGCTCAACGGAGCCCTGAAGAACAAAACTGTCACACTCTTTGTCTATTTGGGCGGCTTCACTTTTACTCACTCACCAGTGAGGACCTATGGGACTTCAGCAATCCTTTCAAGGACACTTGAAGGTACAGACTACATAGGGTCTGAAATGTTTGGCCAACCATCAGACTGCTAGAAAACTCTTCAGTCTACAGAGATGTAGCCTCCATCTTTTCCACTTTCATTTCTAAATGAGTAGCTGCAGGACTTGAAAAAGAGATTGAGATGGGCGTAAAAGCCCTTCGGGGGTTCCATCTAGCGTGAGCTAATGACCAGTGACGGGGTAAAGGGGTCAGCTGAGCCCTTATCTGCAACTGCCAGGCTAAACTCACACAGGCTGACATTGTGGCTGGGAGAAGTGAGGAATGTGGCTCTTCGATTGCTTTCGTAGCTGTAATAAAAATCCATTTCCAGCGCGTTCACAAAGCTGGCACACAGAACTTTCCATCTATATGTCTTGTCCAACAGGCTAAGACTAGCAATTATACCCTGCCACTAGCGCCTGAGCACATATGCTGTTTGCACCCACAAAACCCCAGGGGTAGACACTTGGAAGATGAAGAGAGGATGGGAATGCATTTAATGCTTCAATTTAGAGATGTAAGACACAAACATGAATCACTGCTGTGATTTCCTCAGCAGCAGCCCTGCATTACACCGCTCCTTTTGGAGCTGGATTAATGACCCTGAAGGATGGCAGACAACTCTTCTTTTTGGCAGTGAGTTTGTCTTAGAGCCCTAATGCTTTTGAGGTGCTTCCAGTCTTATTCATCAAATAAAAAAAACACTTATTTGAGTTCAGAACTCATTGTTCATAACTGTTTTTAGATTATGTTTTTAAAACTAGTGGCAACTTTTTCTTTCATGCTAAAACCCAGATGTTAGTTTAATTGATCACTAAGCCGTTTTTTTAATTTAAATTTTATCTGAAAATGTGAACTTTGCAATGATCTTTGTGCTGGTTCTGGAAGGGCATCAGCCCTAAAACTGAAGCCAAAAGGCTGAAAGGAGCTGCTGACTGGAAAACAGTCACTGCTGAAGATCAATAAGACGGCACTAAAGAGCTGAATGTAAGACGCTTTACACATTATGTTAAGAATGATGCACAAGTCTCAATATAAATGTTAAACTAGAAAAGGTGCATTACCTGTCATAGTGTGAATGCCTTTGAATATGCTGAAGAAATTTACTGACTTAATATTTCAGAGATTGCAGAATGTCCACAAAGTTGAAGAATTTCTTGAAAAATTAAAAAATTGCTAAAAATTAAAAAATGCATAAAAATGTATGAACTTAGAATTTGCTCAAAACCCTAAGATGATGTAAAATTAGCTAAAAAGTGTGGACAAATTGCTAAAATACTATCTTAACTCAGAATTAGCCTTAGAAACCACAGCATATGCCAAGATAGCCCAGAAAGCTAGCATGTTACTAAAATACTAGCTTAACCCTTTAACACCTGAGGTGTCGTCGGTGACTCCTAAACATAAAATCGTTAATGTACTGTAACGTTTCAGACGTTAACATGATCAACATAATTCCAGTAGATTCTGAAGGAGAAAAGAGGCTCATCAAGTGTAACCTGAAAAGTTACACTAAATCAATGAACTTAAAGACTGGAGCTCTTTTGTTAAAGGGTTAAACCTGTTGCTTACAAAGCATTCACACAATCAAAGCACTTTATTATAAAACGGATTACAGCTGCTGAAGTCTTAAACAGCATTTCAATGTAAAAAATAATGATGCACTAAAGTCAGTGTCTTTTTTATTCCTTCTGTTCCTGAACTCTGCAGAATAAAGAAACCAGAAGATGAATGTTTGTGTTTGCTTCACAGTCGGCTCAGGTTTTGATCTGACATGTTTGTGAGGAAGATTCTGAATCCCCAGTGCATGCTGCTAAACTGAGAACATGTGAATGTAGTGTGCACAGACACGCTAGAATGATCCATCCTTAAGCAGTGGTGACCCTCACACAGGGGGGTGTGCAGCTCTCAGTAATGTCACGCTCAGTGGTGTAGAGATGAGGCGGGGGCTTCGTCTGCGTTTTTAACTGATCAAAGTCAACCACAATCAGGAGTATTTGAGCCTCAAATGTGAAGAAAGTGAAGGTTGATCATGAAACAAGAGGGAGATTTCAGGCCCAGCAGCAAATCTCCATCAGGACAGCTCAAGTGAAGAGACTTGAAGAGTTCAACAGTGGAGTAAAGAGCTTAACTGGGCTGCACGTGTAACCCATTAGGACCGGAGTTACATGAGGTACTTCTAAAAATGTTTGGTGGTTCTTGAAAAGACAGAATAACTTGTGTTTTGTGAGGTTGTGTTTATCTCTGAAGAGGGAAACAGAGTCAAGAAAAAGGACATGAGGAGGGCTGGATGAAATCTGACACAAAGAAAATAGGAAGGGGTCAGTAAACAGAGAAAACAAGACGGTAACTGTGTGACACCAGAGGAAAATCTGTGAAAGGGGCAGCAGGGCGCCTCTCTGCTCTGCTGCAGGACTTCTGTATGAAAACGAGATTTACATCCACAGCAGTGGTGTGTCTCTCTCTCCTTTATTCCCTCCATTCCATGAAACAACAAAACCCCCCACTGAGTTTTAACTGTGAGACGACTGTGAGGAAGGAACCACCTTCAGGGGTTATTAATGTTAGACGTACCACCCTCAAATCCAGCCTACAGGGGGGATGTTGTACATTTTAGAAAATATCTGCAATGTTTGCTCCAACAACAGTCAGAAAAGAGACATTTACTTCCTTTACTGCTGACCTTTTCAAAGGGGAAGGTGGGATCAAGAGGGAGGCTGGAGGCTGGCGGTGTAACGTGATCGGAGCCCATCACAGCGACACAGGCAGTGCAGGGGACATTCCACTGTTTTCCTGTTGCTCCAAGAAATGTTTTCAAATCTCCGCTCTGCACTGAGGTACCAAATCTAGCTCCAATGGGTTTAAAGAAGAGCTGCGCTGCATCTGTCTGCAGCCCCTTTCTCCTTCAAACATGGCTCAATCCAGAGGTCTGAGCTGTCCGTTGGTGACGGGTTACCTGCACTGACCTGATCGAATGCTTTGAACATGACGCAGTCTCCTCTCTGTGGTTTCTAATGAGGACGACAGAACCTCCGGGAGAGTAACACATGAGAGCTGCACAAGTTTGTCGGTTTGTATGTTCAAGCATGTATGTTAGGGATGTAAGATAGACGCATCGACTCATGTGACATACACAACCTTACAGTGCATACATCTTTTACAGCAGGGCTGTCCAAGCTTTTTGCAAAGAGGGCCAGATGTGGTGAGGTGAAAATGTGTGGGGGCCAACCACCCTGGGGCAACAGTGAAGCTCGCTAGCTCAATACAGCAGCTAGCTCACTAGCTCGCTACACTAGAGCTTGCTAGCATGTGACGCATCCACCAAGCGGCTTTCTAGCATAGCAAGCCAACCCACTGAGTGTCCACTTAAGCCGATGTGGACAAACACAGGTGCCACCACAGAAACTGAACAAACCCGATCAGGGCCACATTTTCTGCTCACTTTGAAACCTTGTGGGCCCTACTTGACTTTGCTGGCTGGGATTAAGCTTAAATCAGTTCAACCACAGCCTTTGGAAAGAAGCAAGACACAGGAAGTTGAGACGAATTCTACATCATCATGGTTTCTTTGGAGAACATCGAGGTTAGATTCATTGGTACAATTAAACCTATCAGATGCACAAATGATTCTGAGTGGATTACAGCAGAAGCCTCTGAGACATAGCAAACTAGGGGGATTTTTCATCTCTGTTCACTGTGTAGCCTCTAGAAGGAGAGTAGGTGACAGGGCAAACGCTAATTTTTATCCTCTGAGGGTTTCTTGCACTTCCTATGATGATTTGTTACCTTAATGCAAGAGCTGAGTCCAGAGAAACTCTCCTTCCAGAAATAGATGTCTAAGGTTCAAAAACAGCACATGGGAAATTAAATATGGAGAGGGTCACCTTATGGATTGTAACGTAACAACATTAGAATCCTCCGGTTCATAAATCTCTTTCCTCTGTCAGGAAATGCTTACAAAAGGGTTTTACAGAAAAAAACATTTACCCAGCAGCAAAAAGTTATTTTTTCTCTGACACAAAATGAAGAGAAATTTAATAATGGGGTCATTATATATATATATAAAGTGCCCTCAGATTTTTTCCTGTAACAAACTCATGTGTGAAACACATGACACATCCTTTCTCTGGGTAATGAAAAAGTCTCATTTGATGAGGCTTGATAGATGGAAAAATCCGTAAAAGTCACATTTAAAAACCATTAACATGATAAGGAAACCTCCCTCACAAACGTCTTTCATCGATTCACAGCTTTGATCCGGGTGTTGGTACACCGGCATGACGGCACAGACTGAGTCATGATGGATTCAAACCTGCTGCTCATCTGAGGCAGCTCTCCTCCTACAGCTGATGTTAACAGTCTACACATGGAAGTACTGCATAAAAACACACCAGCAGCTGTTAATCAGATAAGGCAGGGGTGTCAAACTCAATCACACAGGGAGCCAAAATCCAAAAAAATCTAAAAAGGCCCCCGGGCCTTGACTTTGACACATGTGATATAAGGTTTATTTACTTCAATGTGTTTTTTCCTGGAGAGTCAGTCTTCCACCTCATTTCTGGATGTCCCTGTCCTACCTGCTGCTGATGTCTGGCTGCAGGGACAGAGTCAGGAGACGAGCAGGACGGCGTTCCTCAGGGACTGGAGTTTGACAGCAAAGACATTTTCAAACAGAGCTGCATGTGAAAATGTGACCTTAATGATATCCTTAGAGACTGAACTGATGCAACTGTTTTATTTCTCAGAATATGTGAATAGACAGAGCTTTGTAATCTCCATTTATTTTGAACTCCTCCTGCAGCATGGCCAGCAGCTGAGTCTGTTCCACGCTGTCCCTGCTGCCTCCACATTCTGCACTCAATCCACTTTCCTATAAACAAGGAACAGTTCGGAGAGCACTCAGAGCCGGAGGAACACAGACAGTCCTGGCATCATAATCCTGCCATTTAACATTTTGACAGGGTGTATCAAGGAGGAACTGATTTTCTTCTTGTCCCACAGCCAGAAAACAGAAACTGTGATCAGACGGCATGAGCACTTGAAACATGGAAGAAAAATTATGACTTGAAAAAGGCCTGGTTTGCAAGTTTTTGTCAGAAATCCAGCAGAGTCAAGCGAAAATAGTCAGGAATTGTGGTCTGGAGGAGTCAGACAAACAAAACACAGACTTCTGGATGAGAACCAAATTTAAAACATGAAAAAAGCTGAACTATGAGCTACATGAGGCAAAAGAAAAGCCTAAAACCTGACTCAACAAACGACTGAAGACACAATGCTCTGGCACTGAGCATGAACAAATGAAAATGAACTGATAGAAACCAGCTGTCCTAACTAAAAACATGAGACTGATGTGAAAAAGACAGGAACAAAATGAAGTAATAAAAGAAAGCTGGAGGGAAACACATGAATAAAATGATAGAACCAGGCTTCACATGAAAAGCAAAATAACTCCAGCTACATTCCTAAACTACATTTAAAACTGGACTGAAATTTACCAAAGAAGGTCACAGAGAAAACTGACAGTAATGTGTGGAGAAAGTAGAATATAAAAGAGAGGAAGATTGGTGTTTGTATTAAAGTAAACTGATCATTCCAGCCGGCTTTTATCCAATGAATGGAGACTAATTACACCAGAGAATAAAGCCTGATCAAGCAGCTTCCCTGTGAATGTGTGGAAACATCCATGTACTTGAAATGTCATGTTCAAACGCTGAGGAGAGGAGACCACTACACCAGAGTCATACCCTCACTCTAAATATATCTACTTCATGATGGAATGAAACAAGAAACACAAATCACAGCAGTTTATGGTAGAAGAGAAACCCTCAGAGAACCATCCATCATTCATCCATCATCAATCCATCCATCCATCCATCCATCATCTATCCATCCATCCATCATCCATCCATCCATCATCTATCCATCCATCTTCTGAACAGACTTAATCCCTTCTGGAGTAATGAGGTTGCTGGAGCCTATCCCAGTCACTGTTGGGCAGAGGAAGGTTTCCGGTGGACAGGTTGCAGTCTGTCGCAGGGTCAATCAGAACATGTTTCTTAAACCCATCTGTTTATGATGTGATGTTATTTTAACCTGGTTACTGGTTTAACCAACTGGAACTCCAGCTGTGGAAATCTTATTTTGGAACTATTACCTTCTACTTCACATGACAGAAAAGACTGGTGTGTTTATAAAAGAAGCTGAAGGATCACAGACAGAAGTTTCTCAACAACAAGTTACTTTCCTGCTAAAAAGCATCCAGAGCAAACGAATCATAATGAAGACAAGTAAAGAGGATGGAATCAGATGATAATATGGAGCTTCTGAACTGACAGTGTGATGGATCTGGTTGGCAATGACCTGACCTGGCCCCTCTGTGGCGTGTCTTTAGTGTGACTGCAGCTGCTCACTGCTGTGGTCAGTCCACTCCTGCCTGACAACATGTGGTTTTCAGGCGTGAACAGAGCAGCACATGCAAGAACGTCTTCATTTTTTTGTCAAAGCCTGAAGCAGACAGAGTTTAAATCAATTCCTCTAAATGTTTCTCTTAGTTGTTTTGCTGTCGTTGACATTGTTGACCCTTCAGGACTGAAATGTGTGACTGGCTTCTTCCAGACAACATGAAGATACTTTCAATAATGTTTTTATTCTTAAAATATTTGATTCTGTTGAAACAAAACACAATCCTATTACCCTTTCTATCCCCTCAGACTGAAACATTTCTTGCAGAGGTCTGTAATAGAAGTAGCAGAGCCTGTAAAAGGACCTGGGCGGAGCAGCGATCTGTCAGAGTGGTAATGGACCTGTCGGTGAACCGCTGGAGTCATGTGTTCAGATGGAGGTTTAGAGAACAACGCTGCAGTTTGTTACTCAACAACAGTCATCTGGGAAAGGAAGCAGATGTATCCTGGGGATGAGCAGTCCCAGCATTGCTTCACGTCCCTGTCAGGAAGCAGGAGGACGGCTTTACCACAGCTGATGCCCCAGCAATCCCTCACTGGGTTTGTTCCATGTCAGTTCATGGTTCGATGTTGGAGTAGATATCACTGATTGCACTGTGGGAATGTCCACTTCATGTATGTGTTTGTATTTAGACTTCTGACATCTCAAAGACAACCAGTGTTCTCCCTGATTACGGAAAAACTTTCAACAAGTATGAATGAACGAATGAAAAAACGAGCAAATCATTGAATGAAAGAACGAACAATGAATAAATATAAATGAATTCTAATTATATAACCTTTTACGATACCATCAAAGTGCTTCACACAACCAAATAAAAAAGAATTTAAAGAGAAAAATGTTGGGAAAAATTAAAAACAAAAGCATCAATACACAAAGAGCAACAAATTATTTAAAAGGCAAATACAATTTAGGATAAAAAATTAAAGAAAATAATATACAACCTACTACTGAGTATTACAACAGCATGTTTTAAGTTGAGATTTAAAACTGAACTCAGATCTTTGCCAAAAAGCGTGACACTAAACAACCATGTCGACATGTATTCATATGATATCATATCATTCATTATATCATGTACATCATATTAAATATTCACATGGCTAAAAGATTTATTTTTGTTCAACACCGGTCTCACTTTGCCTACTTTTAGGGGTGTAATGATTAATTCACTTAATCTGTAAATTGATTTTCATCCCTATGATTGATCTTTCTGAGGCAAGTTGTTAATTAAATCGAATGGAATTGACCTACACCGTCAGAAAACTGCTTCAAAATGAGATAAATCAATAATCGATATAGGAAAATAGCATTTGAATTGACACATGACAGGTTTATCTTACTATGATGTAAAAATGATCAAAGACCATCACAGCAGACAACACGTGATGCAGCAGAAAGTGATCAACCATCATTCCAGTCTTTGAATTGATCAAAGTCATGTGACCATACAGAATGTTCTAATGATGATTATTCTGATGTGGAAAAACAACAGTGGACTGAACTTTATCAAACTCAAATGTGAATGGATTTGACATTCATTCCTGTTTACTTGTTTGTTTTGTTTATACACAGATTTAATTTGTTATCTTAAATCGAAGAATCTGGAAAACTTCACCTGCTCTGTTCAGTAGCAGCTATTTCTCTCTGAGTCTCACTGGTGGAAGTTTGGATAAAGATGTTCTGATCAGTTTTAGGTCAGAGAATCGGACCGTTCAAAATGAACCGAAATCATAGTCCTACATAGTCATAAAGAAGTACTTTTTCAGGATTTAGTTGTTTATTTTACATATTAAGGATGTAAAAGCTTCAGTCTGGTTACATCTGTAAAGTTTTATATTACTTTATGCACACAAAAGAAATGGAACAAAGCAGCTTATAAAGATGTGAACATAACTGAGAGAGATGAAAATAGAGATAGTCTGTCTCTTTTAACGTCAACGTTAATACATGTAAATATTCATGTTCCCAGAGAAGCACCAGTATGATATGATCCTGTGGGAAACATTAGGTCTAATTTACATCTTTCATAGCGGGATCCGACTGTTGTGGAGTTGTATTTGATGTATTGTAAGTCAGAAAAGACATGCTGTGCTGTCATATCAATTCCCTTTTATCTTTTGCTTTGGTTGGTTTGCTGGTGGAGTGTTTTACTTTGGCAGCTCTTGACCTAAAAAAATTGGATGGGTTTTTATGTATTATTTATAACGTTAAACAGGTTTAAGACTGAAATGCTAAGTGTCTAATGCTAAAGTCTGCAACATTTTTACAGATATCCATCTCAGTCAGCATGAAGTTAACAGAAGCTTTATAAAACTAGAAAAGTTGCATTACCTGCATTAATGCCAGTGTGAATGTTTTTTACTGAATGTAGTTGCTGAAGACGATGAAGAATTTACTGTGATTGCTGAAGAGATTTGCTGAAAATGCCAAAGCTACATGCATAATCCTAAAATTACAAAGGGTCTGAGAGTTGCAGAAATTGAAGCAAGTTCACAAGAGTTTGAAGAATTTCTCTAAAATTGAAAAATTACAAAAAAAATTAAAAATGCGTGAAGGTATGAACTAACCACGTTAGCCATAAAAGCTATCACTTCACTAAAATATTAGCTTGACTCAGAATTAGCCATAAACACCCCAGTGTATGCCAAAAACGCCCCCCCCCCAAAAAGCTAGCATTACTAAAATACTAGCTTAAATCCTAATTAGCTTAAAAATCCTCAGTATATGCTAAAATACCCCAAAAAGTGAGCACATTAATCTAATACAAGCTCAACTCAGAATTAGCCGTAATCACGCCAGTGTATGCCAAAATAACAAAATAAATAAATAAATGAATAAATAATTCTAGCATGTTACTAAAATATTAGCTTAACTCCTAATTAGCTTAAAAGTCCTCAGTAGATGCCAAAACACCCCAAAACGTTAGCATGGTGCTAAAATATTAGCTAAGCTCAAGAATAGCCCAAAAAACCTCAGTAGATTCTAAATTAGCCAAAAACGTTAGCATGATGCTAAAATATTGGCTAAAAACAATATTAGCCTTAAAAACCTCAGTAGCGTTAATGTTCTTAACATGCTGAACACTTTGATACTAAACTTGCATAATTTGCAGAAAGTGCACAAATATTTGAAGAATCACATGGACAAAAATTTGCTAAATTTGAGTAAAATTTCAATAATTGCATAACATGAAAAATAAAAATGGGTGAGTAAAGGCAAAAGCATGAATGTCCTGAACATGTTGAATGTTTTAATTGCATAAATTGCAATTTGAAAAAAAATCCTTTCATTTTAATGGGGCTGAAAAATCGTAAATTGTAAAATGTGTGAATACCAAAAGTACTGGCAGGAATGTCCTTAATGAGCTGAAGGTTTTGATGAAGTTTTTCTAAAATCAAAAAATGCACAGAAGAATAAATGAGGAATAATAATAAAGAGAAACAGGACCACTATAAAGACTTCTCATCCCAGGTCCCAAAAGACCCTCCCTCAATCCAACAGAGAAGGTCCAGTGGGATCACCAGCACTTCTCCTCCTCTGCTCCTTCCAAACAGACCGTATGTGCGGCAGAAGACCATTTGCAGTTGCTTTAGTCACACAAACAGGAAACTTGCTTTCGTCATTGCCCAAAATCACCTGCTGAGCAAGAGTTCAATGACGGGACAGCAGTCACCTGTGTGACGGACACCTGTCTGAAGAGTCGCTGGTTAAAATCCTCGGACGGAACACATTACATCTGAGAGGTTGGAAGAGGAGGGTTTTCTCTTCCCTCTTTACCTTGCTGTGACCCTAAGTTTCTGAAACGAAGCTGCTCAGGTGAATATTTGGTTGTACTGGACACTTTCCAGGCTAAAATCTCTCATGAAAGCATCTTAAAGTTTTCAAAAAGGGGCCACTGCATGTTCCTCCTCACATGAGTCATTCCTTCCATCCACTGTAACTCGACAAGATTACGCAATAAAAGAAAGAGAGCCAATAAACATAAAGAGGCGCTGCAGGCTAATAAGGCAAAATGTGACAATCTTCTTCCAGGATGTTTCAGTGTGTACGCTACACCACGACAAAAGAAATCCACTTTTGTTTATCTTGCTGCTCAGTTATGCCACAGGAGAAACATTAGGGCCAAATTTTAATAGTCATTTTGTGTTGAACCTTGGACACCGGAGCTCCACTGTTTATGCTCTTTGATTTACTGTAACTTTTTAATTGTTAACACAATCTACTGGAATGATCGTATTAACGGTTGAAAAGTTACCGTATGTTAAAGATTTTATGTTTAGCGTCACCGGAGACGCCTCAGGTATTAAAGGGTTAAGAGTCACAGTGAAAAGTTTGAACTATCAGCATTTTATCTGACCTCTAAAGTTTCAAGGAAACAGTCAGGCTGTTTTAAAGTAGACAAAATCTTTTACTTTGGAAAAAGGTACCTTCTTTGAAATAACTCAGCAGTGGGTGAAAGCGAGGTAGAGAAACACCAGCAGCAGCTCATTGCTGACTCCACGTCGTTCACCCTCAGCACAAAGCAGAGCAGCACACCAACGTGAGATGAACACCAAAGCTCAGGAAGAGCACAGCAGCCGGTGAGCGTGAAGACACTGCAGAGCACCGTTTATACAGCACGTAAACACACCGGATAGGGCTGTTTGTATCCTTGGAAGAGCTGGCCTCACACAACCTGCAGATACATCTGCAAAGCTCAAAGGTTTTCACGGTTTAGCAGAACATCATATTTTACAAGTAAAAAAACAAACGAGATGATTGTCCATCACTGTGCAGGCTTCTTTGAAACATACTTTTGCTCATCATCTGGACAAAGAGGCAAGAGGTGATCTGATGCTTTATGTAACCTATCCTGACAATCAGCATTTATATTGCTTTCATTTTGTAAGATAACTAGTCAACCATAATGTTAGGTTTATTTATCAGTATTTTTTTTAACGAGTCATTCTCCTACTCATAAGATGCACATCACTCAGCGCACTGAATGGTGTAGTCTTCTGTCTCACCATAACAGGGAGTTTCCATTTTTGAGCATGTCAAACCTGCCGTGAAATAAAACATCGAGACAGAAGTTGATTGTGTGCTGTGTTTATGTTCTAGCTGCTCACTAAAGGCTTAACTTCAGAAAAAGAAAAAAAAAATCTGCATTTACCCGGGTCTTCCTTTCAAATGTGCAACACTTTACCGCTGCAGCTGAGGTCTGAGTCGGCTTCCAGCTCTGTTGCCATGTTATCGTGAAAACAAACCGCATCACGTATTAAATAGTCACTTTTTATTCAAAAGTGATCTAAACCAAAGTAATAACAAGAATAAAGAACTATATATTAATTGAATATTTATTGCTTTTGTAAATGACCACGGTATAAGCGGGATAATACCCTCAAAAGTGTGCATTATGAGAAATTAACGGACTTGGCAGAAGCAACCATCCGACGTGAGGCGGAGGACGGTTGCTTCTGCCAAGTCCGTTAATTTCTCATAACACACATTTCGTCGGGTTTTGTCCCTTGCATTACTATGGATACTAGGAGAAGGTGAGCAACACTTCCTGTGTTCACTGTCAAAGTGTGTAAACAAATAAAATGTTTACAGAGTAAGGATGCAATGATTCTTCATGAATCGGGACAAAACCAGTTCAAACTCGTAAACATTTTCATGGATGCAGAAAATTTAAAAATGAGTTTGTCTTGGCCTGTGCGTAAATTCAGAAATGCAGAGTTGATGATATTTCTTCATGCAGAATCGCTGTGACTGTGTGTGGGGGGGTCGCGGACTGGCTGTGTGTTCTTCATTTGCTTCCCTCTTGGGAAATCCTCGCAGCTCCTTCAGATTTTAAAGTTTTACATTAGTCATGATTTGGTGACGTTGCGATCGCAACTGTTAACGCAAATTCAAGCAAAGCCGAGATTCATTCCTCACTCTGAAACTTTGAATTTTCATCACAACTTTACAACATCTTTGACCGATCTACCATGACAGCAGTCATGGTGAAGATGCAGCTTCACGACTGTTCTGACTCCTTCCCGGGAGCCGTGTGAACGGCGGCTCATTTGACCGCAGTTGTAAAGGACTGTAAATCAGCTAAATTTCGGTCCATGAAGATCTTCACTTCCTCGTCTGAGCTGACATCCAGCTCAAAACTAAACTGCTGTAGCAGGAGTGATGATTTACGCTAGCAAGACGAGACACAGAGCTACCATAATCCGATGGGGAGGGGGGTTGTGTGGGCCTGGAACAGAGCAGCTCCACTCCAAAAGCCACGCCCCCTCAGAGAATATTTTGCAGGCTAAGGCTTCAGATCAACATGAAAAATGGCTTTTTAAGACATTTAGATTGTGGGATTTTGGTTAAAAACTTCATAATCATAATTAAAACACTACTGGGAATGTTTTTTTAAATAAAAAAAGTGTCATACGGAGACTTTAGTAACTTTAGCTCTCTGCAAGCTGTGCGTGAACGATCATTACGTACATGTTTGCGCTGACCGCATATGGAGTGTCCAGTGACACTGTATCAGAGCAGGTTCTGAAGTTTTGTGTGAGACGAGTTAAGTTTGTTATAGCATAAACAAAGATGATGAAATAAATAACACCTCTTGGTTACAATAGATTCATTTCAGTATTATGTGTATTATTTTTATTGAATACTTTTCTGTTAGTAGGAAAACAGGCAGTTTGATGCAAGGGGAAAAAAAGAAAACATACTTGGCCTTAAAATGCCTTTAATTCATTGTGTTGAGAAAAAAAAATCAGAAAAAATTGAAATTGTGACTTTAAAACTGTGGATGGAATGGAATCGAGGCTTGACTGAATCGTGACATCCCTATTATGGACTCAAAAAGGTCTTTTTCAGTCCCAAATTCTGCCAGTTCTTCTGAAGCTGTCCGCAGCCTTGGTGCCTCCTGTTCTTAGAGGAACATCCCGGAGCTGAGGACCAGCTGAGTCCAATTTGGGAGTCAGAAGCAGGGAGTGTGGTTTGTGGTGTGGGGAGTTTTCCGGGAAACTGTTGAGCGTTTCCGTGGCAACATTGGTGAGCGTTATTTAATAAATATGGCCAGTGAAGTCTCAGAATGTGATTTTACATTTGGAGTTTTGCCATTATAAATCCCATTTCAAAGCAAGCCTTCATGCCATGCTTATATTTTCATGTCTTCTGCGTTGAATAAAATCAACAGTTGGTGTCTTTTGTCTCATTAAATCTGCCTTTACTTTTGCCTGATATTCTTAGACTCCTGCAGTAATCTCCCATAAATCACTTTCACATTTTATTTCCTCTAAGTTTTCCATCCATCCATCTTCTTGGCCGCTTCTTCCCTTTCGGGGTCATGGGGGTGCTGGAGCCTATCCCAGCTACTGATGGGCGAAGGCGGGGTTCACCCTGGACAGGTCTCCAGTCTGTCCCAGGGCCGCAATCACACACCCATCCACTCTCACATTCACACCTAGGGGCAATTTAGAGTCACCAATTAACCTATGAAGCATGTTTTTGGACGGTGGGAGGAAGCCGGAGTCCCCGGTGAAAACCCACGCATGCACGGGGAGAACATGCAAACTCCACACAGAAAGGTCCCAGCCGGGAGTCGAACCGGGGCCTTCTCGCTGTGAGGCAAGAGCGCTAACCACTGCGCCACCGTGCAGCCCGAGTCCTCTAAGTTTTGAAGATGCTAAAAAAAAGTCTTAATAAGAATATAATACAGTAAAAGTAGGATTATTGAAAGTAGTCAAAGTCAAATGAAGATAAATTCATACTTTTTTTTTTACATAATACAGCCGCTGTAAGGCTTGCATTCACTTCCTGGATGTCTAAAATTAGAAAATAAGACAGAAAAAACCCTAAAATAACCCTGAATCCCTCAATGAGAAACATTCTTTAAAGTCTGCTTTATTCTTTGACTCTCACTTCTTCAAGGCCCCTGGCTGTCCAGAAAGAAAATACGTTTTAATTCTAGCGAACAGCTTTCTAAATATAGTTTAAAGGGACGTTTTCAAAGCAGAGACACAAAAACACACAAACGGATCCATGTTCAGCACAACCAAGTAAAATGAGTCTCAACAGGGAAGTACGGTCTATTATATGGTGAACTGATTACAGAAAAACTTTACAATCAGATGATGACATTGAATACACTACACTACCCAGAATGCCTAAAAGGGTCAAGGGGAAGGTGATCAGTCAGAAGTTTTATTTAAAAGAATTCAATTGTTTTACTAAAATGATATAGTTTGTAGCTCTCCTCCATCCTTTGACCAGAGGTGCATCATTCCAGTCCTGGGTTGGCAGGTCCAGTCATGTTTCTGTTAAATCTAACTTCATTATGTGGATCAGGTTCCATTAGAAACACTGGAATGTGACTTTCCCACACATTTTACCCTGCTGTTCTGTGAATATACAAATAAAACTGGGATGTTTTTAAGGTAAAAAACAGATAAATGTTCAACCCTTTTTAAATGCATTTTTCTCGTACGTTTTGAACATTTTTCAGTATGGTAAAGTCAAACAGGTGTGTTTCACACTGTAGTCAAAGTTCTCCGTCAGCAATAAGATTTCACCATGACGCCATGGGCTGTCAGTCAGTGAAACCATCACTGTGCATCGTATTAGCAGCTCACCTATGTGCTGAGGAGAGGTTAGCCCGATTAATTTCAGGTTAGATTAATTTCATGTCTGGAAATTAATCTTATGAAAGGAAGAAAACACTGAAGAGTTGTTGTCAGTTTGTAACAACCAGTTTACTGCATTAGCTCT
Source organism: Oryzias melastigma (assembly GCF_002922805.2). Classification (NCBI taxonomy): domain Eukaryota; kingdom Metazoa; phylum Chordata; class Actinopteri; order Beloniformes; family Adrianichthyidae; genus Oryzias; species Oryzias melastigma. The sequence goes on from NC_050529.1 coordinate 24,968,707, forward strand.
AAAAGGCTGTTGGATGGAAGTTTTCAGCTTTTCTAAAGGAAACAGTTGTTTGCTATGTTAGAGCTTGTTTAATTTCAACACATGACATCGCACATTGCTGGTCTAGTGCAGAGTATATCTTCCAGGGGATATTGTTTAGAATGGCAAAGCTCACAGCTGAATGCTGTTTAAAGGAATTTTACATACATAATAAAAGGTAATCTAACCAATTGTGACTGAAATGTGTACAATATTTGTTTGATAAATGTCCTACCTGGTTGTATTCATTTCCTCCTCTTAGATTGATCATAAATCAGAGTATAAATGTCAGTAATCCTGTCTGCAGCTCAGCTGTTCCCTAAATTCCTCTGGATGATATTAAACCAGTCGTGGATTATTTCTCTCTGACAACCTGGTTAAAGTTAGACAAAGGTTACAAGAACTTCAGTGAATGCTGCTTGTTTGATTATGAAGGTCATTATGATTTTATTCTTTTAACCTGTCCTAATGCTAGCACTAGCATTAGCTTTGTCTATGAGACGTGGAGCTGCAGAAGATCTTTTCTCACCAGTTAAAAGTTGTCTAAATTTCCGTTCTCACATAATCATTGAGCAAAAGCAAAAGTCAGATGATTCCAGCGTGTCTGACATTAAAGTCAAACGTATTCCGGTTGTAATGTTTTCTACTGCGGTCAGTGAGCTGCTGTTAGCTCAGCCGTGGTTCTAACATCACTCCTCTTTGATTTTGATCATAACTGTGTCTGATCTGCAGGAAAATAAATGTAAAAATAATCAAATTAATTAAAACTGTTGGCAAATAACATCAGCCAAAATAGAACCAGTTAGAATAATATCTGCTCAAATGAAAGGTCAATATTTTGAATAAAACCTGAAATATTGGAGGATTATTCAAATATGCATTTAGATTTGTAAGAGAGGAAATGAATATACAGTTCATAGGGACTTTCATAAAAATAAATATTGTACATTTTTCTGTTCAAATTGGTAAGGTTACCTTTTATTACTTATGTAAAATTGTGTTGAACAGCGTTCCACTGTCAGCTTTGTCATTCTAAATGCAAACGCTAAAAGTAACCATTTGCATTTTCGCCATTTTATCTGAAGTCACCATGAAAAGGGTCTATAGGCAGCTCCTGAACAGCTGATCTATAATAGTTTGATTTCCATGAGTTTCCTCTCAGTGATGTGATTACAATAAGGCTCCTTTTATAAAAGCTAATGTAAACAGTGTTGGCACCAGGCAGGAGTCCAAGCATGAGCTCTCTAATCTCACTAAGGTGAATGTCATCACCATCTCCTGTGTACTTATGAGGTGAAAGATAATCTATAGGCAGATGGATGTGCAGCTCTAAGAAGATAGGAACATGAAAGAGCAGTTAGAGGGCAAAGGAGACAGAAAGTTTCAGGTGTTGCTGGCAAATGACTGCAGGGCAGTAGTGTAGCAGCCCTACAGCGAGTAACAGAAAACTCTCCAAGCCTTTCAAGTGTCAGCTGAGGCTGAAAAGAGAACAGAAGGTGAAGGATCAACAGGAGCTGCCATCATACCATATGTTTACCTACAGCAATTTGCATCACTTTTTTGAAAATGCACCATTAGTCATCCTAATGTGGTTGTGGAGAGCTCAGTTTGCTTTTAAATTGTGTGTGAGTCCTTGAAAATGACTCCCATGACCTGAAACTGTACAAAACGGTAACAAATTCCAGACTGTAATATGGGCCACATGAAGAGACGACCGTCTTTGAAGGAGTCATTTTCTCTATTTATCCCTGAGGAAAGGCTGACCCTTTAACCATTTAATGATTATCCAAGCAAACCATATTCGTTTTTTAATTGTTATTTGTTATAAATAAGTTTGTTTGTAAGTGAGACAATGTCACAAAGTTAATTGCATAAGTCTGGACTGCTTCCTTTCAGTCTGGCACTGACACTGGCATTCACAGGCCAGTCAAACATGACAGCAAATCTAATTATGTGAGAAAGGATTTGATAAGGATGAGAGTTGGAACGTCTCCCATGTATAATAGAGATTTGATCCTAATATGATTTCCTAGTTAAATAAAAGAAAAAAAACAATGTGAGGCAGAGGCCTAAAGATTTGCTTTGTGCTAGAAGTTCTGCCATCAGCAAATTGATTGTAAAGCAACTCATGACAAGATATTTATTTACTATGATAAGACAGTGTTAACAAATCCCACTTTAGGGAATTCCATCCACCTTTTTTGCTTATTGATAGCTGGGTCGTGGCGCAGCAGGCCAGATGAGAGACATAGTTCCTTTCAGTGTATCCTGGGTCTTTTCCAGGACCTATTCTTGGTAGGACAAACCCAGAAGACTCTCTCTTGGTAGATGTTCAGGGGGCTTCTGGAAGACTTACCTGAGCCACCTCAACTGACTTCTCTCGATGTGGAGAAGTAGCGGCTCTACTCCTCTCTTCCTGGTCAAAAGAGTTCCTCAACATATCTTTAAGAAAGCTCCCACCCATCACCTTACAGAGGAAACTTTGTCAGATGTTTCAGACACTTTAATCTGAAGACTTGTGACCCAGAGCTGGTGACTAGGTGAGGGTAAGAACATGGATTGTCTTGTGGCTCAGTACGGCCAGGTGCAGAGGAACAGTGCCTGATTAGAAGATCCTTCTAATTCTAATTCTAATTCTAATTCTAGGACTCCTTCCTCTTGACACAATCCCTCACGTCTGGTGGCCACTAGGTTTGTAGCTTGCCACAATGAGTCTCAAACGGGCAGACAGCTGGTTCCACCTGCAGCAGGTTTATTAGTTCACACAGGAATGAAGCACAGCTAAAAGTCCACAAAGCTAAATCAGGGTCAGACAGGAAAAAGGTCAATCACGAGCATGGGATCATCCAAGAAGAGTAAAGTAATCAGAGTCCAGGTGAGGGTCAGGGCATGCAGCAGGAATCAAAGATGAGGGTCAGAAACAGAAGATCAGGTCCAGATAGAAACGCTTGGTAACGCAGGCAGGTCGGCACAAACAATACTTCACACTGAGTGAGGCTCTGTGTGCTGCTTAAGAAGCAGGTGGGTGATTGTCTGGTTGGAGACATCTGAGCAGCATCCAGGAACTTTGGGTTAGGGCTGCTGGGAGATGTAGTGCAGTCAGTACTCTGGAGATGGCTCACACTGGTGACCAGAGGGGGAGACAGAGCTCTGACTTCTGACACCCTGACAGGCATCAGGGACCTTAAGGCCACAGCTTTGAGTGGCAACGTTGACAATAAAGTTTGAGAACATGGTCCCCTCCGACCTGATGTCTCAGCCTCCCTTGGCCACATGGGAATTGAAGACCCTTCTGACGATGGGCTCAGCCAGACGTTTCCCACATGTTCTCACAGGATGCTTGGCCCAACGGAGTTTGACCAGCCTACTCCTCTACCATGGATAAAAGATACTTGTCAAAGTTAAATATATATATCTATATATATATATATATATAGATATATATATGAAACAAAAGAAAAAAAATCACAACAGAGCTTTTCTCTTAAAGCAAATCTAGAATGTTTCTGAAGTAACACTTTAAACTCTAGCGTCTCCTTTGGGACGGGTTGCCTAAGAAGCCCTATTGCAATAATAATTAAAACTGCTATTTGCTTGTTCTTCATTGAGAAATAACTACTGTACAAAAACTGAAAAGAAATCTTCTTTAACAAAAAGAAGACAAAATAAGAGACGTTTTAGAGCAGTCAAAATCCCAGCAGTCTTGTTTCGCTGCTCTCTAATCCCTCTGATCCCACATGATCTGCCTTCTTATATTTAACTTCTGCAACAGCAAAGCACACACCAAAATAAACCTGTAAACATATCAGTTAACAAAGGAGTCTGTTCACAGACCAGTGCACATGGACATCATTCTGCATTTTTATCATCCTCAGTGAGCCTCCACTGTTGCAGAGAGCATTAAAATGCAGCTAAAGCAGTCAGATGACTCCACTGATCAGTCCATGTCAGGTCCATGATCAGTGGAGTCTCTGGGTTGTAAAACAAACATCAACCAGATGGTGAACTGATGAAGACCTCACATACCTCAGACCTCAGTGAGAAGCTTTAACGCTGCAACTTCAGCATTATGACCGTCATTTACAAAAATGCACAATTTATCACATATCAGTAATATTTTTGCAAAAATTATCTTCAAATAACTTTACAAAAATATCTAAAATGAAACACAACTATAGAAATGTAAGTGGAAGTGAGTACAGCTTTTGTTAAAGAAAGTTTGTGTTGAACATTTATGACCATTTACTATGTGAGTCACTTCTGCAGACATACAAAAATGTCAACATGTGATATTTTATGTATGGCTTTACTATTCCGGAGAAAAATATGTGAAATGTCACTTTATAAAAAGGATTTTTAAATAAATGACCACATGAAATGTGACTGGATTAACTGACATTCACATTCAGCAGCTAAAAACTAAAGAATTTATGAAGAGACACGCTCTGCTATCATACAGTCAAATTCTCACCGTCACTGTTGAGATATCAAACTAGTTCAAACTGAGGTGAAAACAACACGTCTCCATTCAGTTGTTTTTCCAAGATAAACATGAACAAATATTACACTGAATAATACTTTTGATGGCAGCATTGACCCTTATCATTCCCTTTTTTTTGTACACTCAAATAAATTGTGCAGTTCAGAAGAATCTGTCAATCAAAGCTTGTAAGTGCCATTTACTGAGATTTAATTTACATTAGAATTATGTTTTTGTTTTGATTATTTTATATATTTTGTTTTTGTGACATCTGGAATATGGATTATTATTTGAATTGCTTTGACCGCCAGAGGGCGTAACTCTGTTGTTTAGTGTCCATTTTATGAGTAGAAGAAGTTTTGTTTTGTACATTGTGTCAATAAAGTTTTTGGATGGACGACGACAGAGCGACACGGTCGTTTTACCGTGTGCGGCTACTATGTCCATACGCGTAATACAGAACTTTGTCTTTGTCCTTCCTTTGAAGAGGTTAAAGAAACAGAACAAGAAGAACCGAACAACGAGACCGAAAGATTAACCTCTACATTTAGTAAAACGACCCAGCTCAGTTAGAGAACGAACACGTGAAAAGTCCTTCGTCGCGGTGATCGAACAGAGGCATGTACGGAGCAACATCCAAAGACCGGTAGATGCAAGCAAAACAAAATGGAAGTTGTAGTCTTTGTCA